>NW_026974735.1:0-181793 GCF_015220805.1 Pogoniulus pusillus
GGTGAAACAGACCCAAAATGGTGTCTTTGGGACCAAACAGACCCAAATCTGAAGTGGTTTGAGGTGAAATAGACTCAAATTGGCAGCTTTTGGGTGAAACAGACCCGAATTGGCATCTTTGGGGTGAAACAGACCCAAATTGGTGTCTGTGGGACCAAACAGACCCAAATCTGAAGTGGTTTGAGGTGAAATAGACCCAAATTGGCATCTTTGGGGTGAAATAGACCCAAATTAGTGTCTGTGGGACCAAGCAGACCCAAATCTGAAGTGGTTTGAGGTTAAATAGACCCAAATTGGCAGCTTTTGGGTGAAACAGACCCAAATTGGCGTCTTTGGGGGACAAACATCCCCAAAAATGAGGATTAAACCCCCAAGGTTTGCTCTGGAGCTGTTTTTAGGGTGAAATAGACCTAAATTGGTGTCTTTAGGGGACAGACCTCCCTAAAAAAGAGGATTTGACCCCCAAGGTTTGCACTGGAGCTGTATTTTGGAGTGAAATAGACCTAAATTGGTGTCTCTGGAATCAAACAGATCCAAATCTGAAGTGTTTTGAGGTGGAATAGACTCAAATAGGTAGATTTTGGGTGAAATAGTCCTAAATTGGTGTCTTTAGGGGAGAGACCTCCCCAAAAATGAAGATTAAACCCCCAAGGTTTGCTCTGGAGCTGTGTTTTGGGGTGAAATAGATCCAAATTGGTGTCTGTGAGGTGAAATAGACCCAAATCTGGAGTGTTTTGAGGTGAAATAGAACCAAATTGGTGTCTTTGGGGTGAAATAGACCCAAACTGGTATCTTTAGGGGGCAAAGCTCCCCAAAAAGAGGATAAAACCCCCAAGGTTTGCACTGGAGATGCATTTTGGGGTGAAACAGACCCAAATTGGCATCTTTAGAGTGAAATAGACCCAAATTGGCAGTTTTTGGGCGAAATAGACTCAAATTGGTATCTTTAGGGGGCAAACCTCCCCAAAAAGAGGATAAAACCCCCAAGGTTTGCACTGGAGATGCATTTTGGGGTGAAATAGACTCAAATTGGCATCTTTAGAGTGAAACAGACCCAAATTGGCAGCTTTTGGGCAAAATAGACTCAAATTGGTATCTTTAGGGGGCAAACCTCCCCAAAAAGAGGATAAAACCCCCAAAGTTTGCACTGGAGATGCATTTTGGGGTGAAATAGATTCAAATTGGCATCTTTAGAGTGAAACAGACCCAAACTGGCAGCTTTTGGGCAAAATAGACTCAAATTGGTATCTTTAGGGGGCAAACCTCCCCAAAAAGAGGATAAAACCCCCAAAGTTTGCACTGGTGATGCATTTTGGGGTGAAATAGACCCAAATTGGCATCTTTAGAGTGAAACAGACCCAAATTGGCAGCTTTTGGGCAAAATAGACTCAATTTGGTATCTTTAGGGGGCAAACCTCCCCAAAAAGAGGATAAAACCCCCAAAGTTTGCACTGGAGATGCATTTTGGGGTGAAGCAGACCCAAATTGGCAGCTTTTGGGCAAAATAGACTCAATTTGGTATCTTTAGGGGGCAAACCTCCCCAAAAAGAGGATAAAACCCCCAAGGTTTGCACTAGAGATGCATTTTGGGGTGGAACAGACCCAAATGTGGAGCGTTTTGAGGTGAAATAGACCCAAGTGAGTGTCTTCGGCAGGGGCGGGGGGAGGAGGAGGAGGTGGGGAAGAAGCAGGCCTTCGTTGCTGTTATCCGAGGTAAAACTGGGCCTAAATCGGCGTCTCTTGGGCAAACCGGGCTGGGGATTTCTTCCAGCAGTGCCTTCCCACCTCTATTTTCCTTACCTTTCGCCGGCGATGAGCCCGAAGAGTCCCGGACCCTATCCCCGACCTCCGCTTTCCAGCTGCCCCCCACCCCCCTTCGACGGCGACCGTCGAGGAGCTCCCCGCGGAGGCTGCGCTCCTCGGGCGGCTTGGCGGGAGGGGAGCTTCAGCCAATCAGGCGCCGCCACGGAGGTCGAGGCAGCCAATCAGCGCTCGCCCAGTCCTCAAATGGCGTCGGGGCGCAGCGGTGGGCGGGAAGAGCCGAGCGAGATGGCGAGGGCCAAGCAGACGCTGGCGACAGGCGGCCGCAAGAAGCCTCCGAATGCTCCTTCTCCCTCCCCGAAACCCCCCGCAAAGCGACCCCCGCCGCCCTCCCGCCCTCCGGCGCCGTGGAAGAAGCTCCTGCGGCCGCCGAAGAAGCGCTCGGAGCTGCTGCTTCCCTCCGCCGCCATCCGGGGCCTGCTGCGAGGCGTCTGCGGCCTGCGGGCGAGCGTCGAGGTGCAGGGGGAGGCGGTGGCGGCGCTGCGGGCGGGCTGCGAGGCGCAGCTGCTGGCGCTCTTCGAGGACCTGAGGCTCTGCGCCGGCCACGCCGAGCGAGTCGCCGTCCACGCTGCCGACCTGAGCCTCCTGAGGTGCCTGCGGCTGGGGAGGGGTTGAGTTCTCTGCCCCCCGTCCCCCTCCCCTGCTCCCCGCGGCCCTCAGCCTTCGCCCCAGCGCTGCGGAGGTGGCTCCGGACCTGCCTGAGGCGCGTTGGAAGAGGTGGATTTTGGGGGTGCTTTTTGGGCTGGAAAATGCGGGTTTTGGGGGTGCTTATTTGGATCAAAAATGCGGACTTTGGGGGCGCTTAATTGGGTGGCAAATGCGGACTTTGGGGGTGCTTATTTGGGTGGCAAATGCGGACTTTGGGGGGCGCTTATTTGGGTTTAAAATGCGGACTTTGGGGGGCGCTTATTTGGGTTTAAAATGCGGACTTTTGGGGGCGCTTATTTGGGTGGAAAATGCGGACTTTTGGGGGCGCTTTTTGGGCTGGAAAATGCGGATTTTGGGGGCGCTTATTTGGATCAAAAATGTGGATTTGGGGGGGCGCTTATTTGGGTGGAAAATGCGGACTTTGGGGGGCGCTTATTTGGGTGGCAAATGCGGACTTTGGGGGGCGCTTATTGGGGTGGAAAGTGCGGATTTTGGGGGGCGCTTATTGGGGTGGAAAGTGCGGATTTTGGGGGGCGCTTATTGGGGTGGAAAGTGCGGATTTTGGGGGGCGCTTATTGGGGTGGAAAGTGCGGATTTTGGGGGGCGCTTATTTGGGTGGAAAGTGCGGATTTTGGGGGGCGCTTATTTGGGTGGAAAGTGCGGATTTTGGGGGGCGCTTATTTGGGTGGAAAGTGCGGGTTTTGGGGGCGCTTATTTGGGTGGAAAATGTGGGTTTTGGGGGCGTTTATTTGGTCGCAAAAGGCAGATTTTGGGGGCGCTTATTTGGGTGGAAAATGCAGATTTTGGGGGGCGCTTATTTGCATCGAAATAGTGCATTTGGGGGGGCGCTTATTTGGCTGGAAAAGGTGGACTTTGGGGGCGCTTATTTGGATTTAAAAGGTGGACTTTGGGGGCGCTTATTTGGTCGGAAAAGGTGCATTTTGGGGGCGCTTATTTGGCTGGAAAATGCGGATTTTGGGGGCGATTAATTTGGTTTTAAAAGTGGACTTTGGGGGCGCTTTTTTGGCTGGAAAATGCAGGTTTTGGGGGCGTTTATTTGGTCGCAAAAGGCAGATTTTGGGGGCGCTTATTTGCATCGAAATTGTGCATTTTGGGGGGCGCTTATTTGCATCGAAAATGCGTATTTGGGGGGCGCTTATTTGGCTGGAAAGTGCGGACTTTGGGGGTCGCTTATTTGGTTGGAAAAAGGTGGATTTTGGGGGCGCTTATTTGGATCAAAAAGGTGGATTTTGGGGGCGCTTATTTGGATCAAAAAGGTGGATTTTGGGGGCGCTTATTTGGATCGAAAAGGTGGATTTTGGGGGCGCTTATTTGGATCGAAAAGGTGGATTTTGGGGGCGCTTATTTGGATCGAAAAGGTGGATTTTGGGGGCGCTTATTTGGATCGAAAAGGTGGATTTTGGGGGCGCTTATTTGGATCGAAAAGGTGGGTTTTGGGGGGCGCTTATTTGGATCGAAAAGGTGGGTTTTGGGGGGCGCTTATTTGGATCGAAAAGGTGGGTTTTGGGGGGCGCCTATTTGGATCGAAAAGGTGGGTTTTGGGGGGCGCCCGTGTGGCTGGAAAGTGCGGACTTTGGGGGGCGCTCGGGTGGCTGGACGAGGCGGGTTTTGGGGGGCGCTCGGGTGGCTGGACGAGGCGGGTTTGGGGGGCGCTTATGTGGCTGGACGAGGCGGGTTTGGGGGGGCGCTCGGGTGGCTGGACGAGGCGGGTTTGGGGGGGGTCTGTGTTATTGTTTTGAAGTGGACTTCGAAATGAAGCTTTTGGGAAGTGATGTCGGGGAGGAGGAAAAGCAGAAAGGGATCTCGAGGAGCTGCCCAGGTGGAGCAGGAGGGGCTGTGAAGAAGCACTTTTAGGTTGCATAAAGCCTCGCTGGAACTTGAGCTGTGACAATCTTGTTTGGGGGGGAGGCTGCGACTTCCCCCTCCTCCTCCTTGGGGGTTAATGGGGGGCTGCGACCTCCCCCTCCATCCTCGGGGTTTTGGGGGGAGACTGCGACCTCTTTCCCCCCTCGGGGTTTTTGTTGGGGGCTGTGACCTCTCTCTTCCCCACCCCGTATTTTTTGGGGGAGGGCTGCGACGTCTCACCCTCCTCCTCGGGGGGCTGCCACCTCCCCCTCGGGGTCTGGGGTTGGGGGCTGTGACCTCTTACCTGCCTCTCCACCTCCTCCTCGGGGTTTGGGGGGAGTGTGTGGGGAAAGGGGGGTACTGTGACCACAGCAGGGAATGGACTAATTACAACAAGGAGCTGAGCTCTAATTAGGGCGGGGGATGGTGGTGTTGTGGTGATCCTGCGGCTCTGGCAGGGTCCGGAGCCCTGGGGATAAAAGCAGCCGCCCACCTCTGCTGCCTTTCCTGCTGGGTTTTCCCCTTCCTTTTCGGCCTTGAGGCGATTCGGGGAGCGGAGGAGGAGAAGGGAGGGAGAGAGCAATTTGGGCTGTAAAAGACCTGCCCAATCCTGCCTGCTAACAGCTGTTAGCCGACTGCTTAAGCCCCCACTGAGGGCTCCCCGAGTGCTTAAGCCCCCACTGAGGGCTCCCCGAGTGCTTAAGCCCCCACTGAGGGCTCCCCGAGTGCTTAAGCCCCCACTGAGGGCTCCCCGAGTGCTTAAGCCCCCACTGAGGGCTCCCCGAGTGCTTAAGCCCCCACTGAGGGCTCCCCGAGTGCTTAAGCCCCCACTGAGGGCTCCCCGAGTGCTTAAGCCCCCACTGAGGGCTCCCCGAGTGCTTAAGCCCCCACTGAGGGCTCCCCGAGTGCTTAAGCCCCCACTGAGGGCTCCCCGAGTGCTTAAGCCCCCACTGAGGGCTCCCCGAGTGCTTAAGCCCCCACTGAGGGCTCCCCGAGTGCTTAAGCCCCCACTGAGGGCTCCCCGAGTGCTTAAGCCCCCACTGAGGGCTCCCCGAGTGCTTAAGCCCCCACTGAGGGCTCCCCGAGTGCTTAAGCCCCCACTGAGGGCTCCCCGAGTGCTTAAGCCCCCACTGAGGGCTCCCCGAGTGCTTAAGCCCCCACTGAGGGCTCCCCGAGTGCTTAAGCCCCCACTGAGGGCTCCCCGAGTGCTTAAGCCCCCACTGAGGGCTCCCCGAGTGCTTGAGCCCCCACTGAGGGCTCCCCGAGTGCTTGAGCCCCCACTGAGGGCTCCCCGAGTGCTTGAGCCCCCACTGAGGGCTCCCCGAGTGCTTGAGCCCCCACTGAGGGCTCCCCGAGTGCTTGAGCCCCCACTGAGGGCTCCCCGAGTGCTTGAGCCCCCACTGAGGGCTCCCCGAGTGCTTGAGCCCCCACTGAGGGCTCCCCGAGTGCTTGAGCCCCCACTGAGGGCTCCCCGAGTGCTTGAGCCCCCACTGAGGGCTCCCCGAGTGCTTGAGCCCCCACTGAGGGCTCCCCGAGTGCTTGAGCCCCCACTGAGGGCTCCCCGAGTGCTTGAGCCCCCACTGAGGGCTCCCCGAGTGCTTGAGCCCCCACTGAGGGCTCCCCGAGTGCTTGAGCCCCCACTGAGGGCTCCCCGAGTGCTTGAGCCCCCACTGAGGGCTCCCCGAGTGCTTGAGCCCCCACTGAGGGCTCCCCGAGTGCTTGAGCCCCCACTGAGGGCTCCCCGAGTGCTTGAGCCCCCACTGAGGGCTCCCCGAGTGCTTGAGCCCCCACTGAGGGCTCCCCGAGTGCTTGAGCCCCCACTGAGGGCTCCCCGAGTGCTTGAGCCCCCACTGAGGGCTCCCCGAGTGCTTGAGCCCCCACTGAGGGCTCCCCGAGTGCTTGAGCCCCCACTGAGGGCTCCCCGAGTGCTTGAGCCCCCACTGAGGGCTCCCCGAGTGCTTGAGCCCCCACTGAGGGCTCCCCGAGTGCTTGAGCCCCCACTGAGGGCTCCCCGAGTGCTTGAGCCCCCACTGAGGGCTCCCCGAGTGCTTGAGCCCCCACTGAGGGCTCCCCGAGTGCTTGAGCCCCCACTGAGGGCTCCCCGAGTGCTTGAGCCCCCACTGAGGGCTCCCCGAGTGCTTGAGCCCCCACTGAGGGCTCCCCGAGTGCTTGAGCCCCCACTGAGGGCTCCCCGAGTGCTTGAGCCCCCACTGAGGGCTCCCCGAGTGCTTAAGCCCCCACTGAGGGCTCCCCGAGTGCTTAAGCCCCCACTGAGGGCTCCCCGAGTGCTTAAGCCCCCACTGAGGGCTCCCCGCTCTCTCGACTCCATATTCTGGTTTGAGTTCTCCTCTTCACCTAAGTCACAGGTGGAGAAGCTAAGACTAAAACTCACAGTCTCACAGTATCATCAGGGTTGGAAGAGACCTCACAGATCATCAAGTCCAACCCTTTACCACAGAGCTCAAGGCCAGACCATGGCACCAAGTGCCAGGTCCAACCTTGCCTTGAGCAGCTCCAGGGACGGCGACTCCACCAACCCCCCCGGGCAGCCCATTCCAGTGGCCAATGACTCTCTCAGGGAAGAACTTTCTCCTCACCTCCAGCCTAAATCTCCCCTGGTGTAGCTTGAGGCTGTGTCCTCTCGTTCTGGTGCTGACCACCTGAGAGAAGAGAGCAACCTCCTCCTGGCCACAACCACCCCTCAGGTAGTTGTAGACAGCAATAAGGTCTCCCCTGAGCCTCCTCCAGGCTAACCAATCCCAGCTCCCTCAGCCTCTCCTCGTAGGGCTGTGCTCAAGGCCTCTCCCCAGCCTCGTTGCCCTTCTCTGGACATGCTCAAGCATCTCAATGTCCCTCCTAAACTGGGGGGCCCAGAACTGAACACAGGACTCAAGGTGTGGTCTAACCAGTGCAGAGCACAGGGGCAGAATGACCTCCCTGCTCCTGCTGGCCACACCATTCCTGATGCAGGCCAGGATGCCACTGGCTCTCTTGGCCTCCTGGGCACACTGCTGGCTCATGTTCAGGTGGGTATCAATCAGCACCCCCAGATCCCTCTCTGTCTGGCTGCTCTGCAGCCACTCTGACCCCAGCCTGTATCTCTGCATGGGGTTGTTGTGGCCAAAGTGCAGCACCCTGCACTTGAAGCTGTTGAATGCCATCCCCTTGGCCTCTGCCCATCTGTCCAGGCGATGAAGGTCCCGCTGCAGAGCCCTTCTGCCCTCCAACCCAGCCACATCTGCCCCCAGCTTGGTGTCATCTGCAAACCTGCTGATGACTGACTCCATGCCCTCATCCAGATCTACTCCTCTCTATGGCCTTTCCCCTCTGCTTCAGTCCCCGCAGCGATTACAGAACCGCAGCCTGAAGCATCCCAGGAGGCACCAAAAATGCCTTCGTGGTTCCCCCCCCTTAACCCTCTTTGCCTTAAATTCTTTGTGCAGAAATTTTTCTGCTTGCAAGAACCTCCCTGCGAGGTGTCCACCAGCTCCTTTTTTTTTCCCTTCCTCAAACTGAACTTTGATTCCACTTATTATTTTTGGGGGGGAGAGGTTCTCCTTGATTGTTTTCTTCTTTTTCCATTAGCAAACACCCAAAGAACTCCAAAATCTCCTGGGTTTGGTGGTTTGGTTTTTTTTTCCTGCTGAGGATTATTCCTCACAGGGCAAAAAAACTGAAGGTGCTGGGGAGGGAGGAAAGCCAAATTCTAGGGAGTGGTTTTTGGCAGGGGGTTCCAGGAAGGAAGCTTTGGGAGATTCAGTCTCTGTTTTGGGGGGGGGTTAGGGAGTGATTTTTTTGGAAGGTTCTAAAGAAGAGGTTTTGAGGGGGTTCAGGATGTGGTTTTGGGGGGATTCTAGGGAGCAGTTGGGAGGATCCTGGCTCTGGTTTGGGGGATTCCAGGGAAGGGGGTTTGGGGAGGATTGAGGGTCTGGGTTTGGGAGGGTTCCAGGATGGAGGCTTTGGGGGTTCTAGGAAAGGGGTTCCAAGGAGAGTTCAGGGTCTGGTTTGGGGGCTCTGGGAAAGGAGGTTTTTTTTGGGGGGGAAGGGGTTCAGGCTCTGATTTGAGGGATTCTAGGGAGCAGTTTGGGAGGGTTCAGTCTCTGGTTTGGGGGTTTCTAGGGAAGGGTTTGTGAGGGGGTTTTGGTCCTGGGTTTGGGAGGGTTCCAGGATGGAGGCTTTGGGGGTTCTAGGAAAGGAGTTCCAAGGAGAGTTCAGGGTCTGGTTTGGGGGCTCTGGGAAAGGAGGTTTTTTTTTGGGGGGAAGGGGTTCAGGCTCTGATTTGAGGGATTCTAGGGAGCAGTTTGGGAGGGTTCAGTCTCTGGTTTGGGGGTTTCTAGGGAAAGGTTTGTGAGGGGGTTTTGGTTCTGGGTTTGGGAGGGTTCCAGGAAGGAGGTTTTGGAGGGTTCTAAGAAAGGAGATCTTGGGGTGGGGGGTTCAGGCTCTGATTTGGGGGATTCTGGGGAGGAACTTGGGGTGGGGGCAGTTCAGGGTCTGGCTTGGAGGGATTCTAGGATGAATTTGTGTGGGATTCAAGGTCTGGTTGTGGAGATGCCAGGAAAGGAGGGTGGGGGAGTGCAGAGTTCCTGCTCTCAGTTTCTCTTCTCTCTCCTCCCCATCTCAGGCCCTGTGCTGTTATCTCTCTTGGCAGGGGTTGGGGCGGGGGGGGAGAGGCTGTGTCCTGGCCTTGGCTTGCAGCTAATTTTCCAGCTACACCACAGGACAGTTTAACCTTCTCTTGGGCCTGCTGAGACTGAGTGGGGCTGGAGGTTTGGGGGGTTTTGGTTGTTTGGGGTTTTTTTGCTAAGGCTCTGGAAGGTTTTTTTTCTGTCCTGGCAGGCTCAGATAAAGAACTGAGCCTTAATTTGTGACTGCTCTTTCTTTTCATAGGAGCATAGAATTATCAGGGCTGGAAGGGAGACCTCAAGGATCATCCAGCTCCCCCCCATCCCCACCCCTGCCATGGGCAGGGACAACTCACCCTAGAGATCAGGTTGCTCAGAGCCCCCCTCAAGTCCAGCCTGGCCTTAAAAACGTCCCAAGGGATGAGGCTTCCACTGCCTTCCTGGGCAGACTTCTTCCTGAGACCACAGGCTGCATTTAATGATCTCAGAGGTCTGTGTTGGGCCCCAGGCTGGGCTTGGTGATTCCAGAGGTCTCTTCCAGCCTCTGGGGTTCTGTGCTGGGCCCCAGGCTGGGCTTGGTGATCTCAAAGGTCTTTGCCAGCCTCAGTTACTTTGTGTTGGGCCCCAGGCTGGGCTTGGTGATTCCAGAGGTCTTTTCCAGCCTCTGGGGTTCTGTGTTGGGCCCCAGGCTGGGCTTGGTGATCTCAAAGGTCTTTGCCAGCCTCAGTTACTTTGTGCTGGGCCCCAGGCTGAGCTTGGTGATTCCAGAGGTCTTTTCCAGCCTTTGGGATTCTGTGATCCTCCAATCTAACCCCCTCCTCCCTTGCCAGAGCAGGATCACCTGTCCCAGCTCACACCAAAACACATCCAGAGGAGTTCTGAATACCTCCAGAGAGGGAGACTCTTGGATGGGCTGCATTGGATGAATCTTTCTGATCACTCCACAATTAGTTCCTGCCAGTCCCCAAAATCTGCAAGGTGGAGGTAGTTAAAAAGCTAAGGCAGAGGATGAAGGCTTTGGGTGGTGTAAGCCCAGAGAGTGGTGGTGAATGGTGCCGCATCCAGCTGGCAGCTGGCACTAGTGGTGTCCCTCAGGGATCAGTGCTGGGCCCCATCCTCTTTAACATCTTCGTGGATGATCTGGATGAGGGCATCGAGGCAGTCATCAGCAGGTTTGCAGATGACACCAAGCTGGGGGCAAATGTGGCTGAGTTGGAGAGCAGAAGGGCTCTGCAGCAGGACCTTAACCACCTGGACAGATGGGCAGAGGCCAAGGGGATGGCTTCAATAGCTCCAAGTGCAGGGTGCTGCACTTTGGCCACAACAACCCCATGCAGAGATACAGGCTGGGGTCGGAGTGGCTGGAGAGCAGCCAGACAGAGAGGGATCTGGGGGTGCTGATTGATACCTGCCTGAACATGAGCCAGCAGTGTGCCCAGGTGGCCAAGAGAGCCAGTGGCATCCTGGCCTGCATCAGGAATGATGTGGCCAGCAGGAGCAGGGAGGTCATTCTGCCCCTGTACTCTGCACTGGTTAGACCACACCTTGAGTCCTGTGTTCAGTTCTGGGCCCCCCAGTTTAGGAGGGACATTGAGATGCTTGAGCGTGTCCAGAGAAGGGCAATGAGGCTGGGGAGAGGCCTTGAGCACAGCCCTACGAGGAGAGGCTGAGGGAGCTGGGATTGGTTAGCCTGGAGAAGAGGACGCTCAGGGGAGACCTTATTGCTGTCTACAACTACCTGAGGGGAGGTTGTGGCCAGGAGGAGGTTGCTCTCTTCTCTCAGGTGGCCAGCACCAGAACGAGAGGACACAGCCTCAGGCTGTGCCAGGGGAGATTGAGGCTTGAAGTGAGGAGAAAGTTCTTCACTGAGAGAGTCATTGGACACTGGAATGGGCTGCCCGGGGAGGTGGTGGAGTCGCCGTCCCTGGAGCTGCTCAAGACAGGATTGGACGTGGCACTTGGTGCCATGGTCTGGCCTTGAGCTCTGTGGTAAAGGGTTGGACTTGATGATCTATGAGGTCTCTTCCAGCCTCGGTGATACTGTGACTCTTCTGGAAGCTTGGCAGGGTGAATAAAACTGCTCATAAAGATGGGCTTAGGATGCTGGCTAAGACACCTCTGCGTTCTTCTCTGTGCTCGGTGCTTGTTGCATGTGTAGGAGCTGGAGGCAACGGAACTGACGGGCAAAGTCTCTTTTATTAGTAAAGGAGGGGGAGGTGTGGGCAGTAAAGAAGCGAAGGAATCGGAGCCGATGGCACCGCTAAGTGAAAACAGACCCCGGGACGGAGACTTTGTTGTGTTAATTAGCGCCAGACCTTGGGATCAGCCAGAGAGGTTTACACAGGGCCAAAGGAACTCGGATTAAGGAGAGGCTGCCTCTGGGATGAGTGCCCAGGTGGGTGTGATTCATCAGCCAGGACGCTGGGAAAGATCAAAGCCAAACAACACTCCTCAGGAAAGCATCCTAGAACTTAAACAGAACTATAGGCATTGAAGTGCCTTAGAATCATAGAATCAACCAGGTTGGAAGAGATCTCCAAGATCATCCAGTCCAACCTATCCCCCAGCCCCATCCAGTCAACCAGACCATGGCACTGAGTGCCTCATCCAGTCTTTTCTTGAAGACCTCCAGGGACGTGCCTCCACCACCTCCCTGGGTAGCCCATTCCAATGCCAATCACTCTCTCTGTGAAGAGCTTCCTCCTAACATCCAGCCCATACCTACCTCAGATCCCTCTCTGTCTCCAGCCACTCCGACCCCAGCTTGTATCTCTGCATGGGGTTGCTGTGGCCAAAGTGCAGCACCCTGCACTTGGAGCTATTGAATGCCATCCCCTTGGACTCTGCCCATCTGTCCAGGCGGTCAAGGTCCCGCTGCAGAGCCCTTCTGCCCTCCAACCCAGCCACATCTGCCCCTAGCTTGGTGTCATCTGCAGACTTGCTGATGATTGACTCGATGCCCTCATCCAGATCATCCATGAAGATGTTAAAGAGGATGGGGCCCAGCACTGATCCCTGAGGGACACTGCTAGTGCCAGCTGCCAGCTGGATGTGGCACCATTCACCTCCACTCTCTGGGTCCGGCCCTCCGGCCAGTTCCTAACCCAGCACAGAGTGTTGCCATCCAAGCCGCGGGCTGACAGCTTAGCCAGCAGTTTGCTGTGGGGGACAGTGTCAAAGGCCTTGCTGAAGTCCAGACAGACCACATCCACAGGCCTCCCATATCCACTAAGCGGCTCACCTGATCATAGAAGGAGAAGTGTTGGAGCAAGTCTTGAGGAAGGCCATGAAGATGCTCACAGGGCTGCAGCAGCTCTGCTATGAGGACAGGTGTCACGGAGGAGTTTGAGTGTGGTCAGCAGGAGCAGGGAGGTCATTCTGCCCCTGTACTCTGCACTGGTCAGACCACACCTCGAGTACTGCGTTCAGTTCTGGGCCCCCCAGTTTAGGAAGGACACTGAGATGCTTGAGCGTGTCCAGAGAAGGGCGACGAGGCTGGTGAGAGGCCTCGAGCACAAGCCCTACGAGGAGAGGCTTAGGGAGCTGGGGTTGTTTAGCCTGGAGAAGAGGAGGCTCAGGGGTGACCTTATTGCTGTCTACAACTACCTGAGGGGTGGTTGTGGCCAGGAGGAGGTTGCTCTCTTCTCTCAGGTGGCCAGCTCCAGAACAAGAGGACACAGCCTCAGGCTGCGCCAGGGGAAATTTCGGCTCGAGGTGAGGAGAAAGTTCTTCACTGAGAGAGTCATTAGGCACTGGAATGGGCTGCCTGGGGAGGTGGTGGAGTCGTCGTCCCTGGGGCAGTTCAAGGCAAGGTTGGATGTGGCACTTGGTGCCATGGTCTAGCCTTGGGCACTGTGGTAAAGGGTTGGACTTGATGATCTGTGAGGTCTCTTCCAACCTTGGTGATACTGTGATACTGTGAGTTTTGGGGGAATGAAATACGAGGCCGAATTTTAAAAGATTTAATATTCTATATACCAAGAATCCCCCTCCCCAAACTTACTTACAACTACCCCACGCAAGTTGTTAGTAAGTGGTTGCAAGATTATTATTACAGAATGTCTGTGCACAGCAAATTAGGAACTTAGCAAAGGTTTGAAAAGGATTTAGGAAGAGAGTCTGTGGCATAAAAGTGCCACTGGTGGGCTTATTTGAGAGATTATTCTGGTTTAGATTGAGTTTCTCAGTTACTCACTGGCCAGATTCAGTTCTGAGAGTCCCAAATACCGTGGATTGGAACATCTCACGGGATGATTAAGGCGTGCTGTTTGAGCTTCCGCGGGTACGAGCCAAGTCTGGGCGTCGGCGTCCGGAGGCCGGCGCGGATCGAGGCACTGACGAGTCGGC
The DNA here is from genome assembly GCF_015220805.1 of Pogoniulus pusillus. Lineage (NCBI taxonomy): Eukaryota > Metazoa > Chordata > Aves > Piciformes > Lybiidae > Pogoniulus > Pogoniulus pusillus. The sequence continues at coordinate 13,305 of NW_026974735.1, forward strand.
GCAGTGCGATCGGTGCGTGTGTGAGTGCGTGCAAGTGCGAGAGCTGCTTGCTTGCTTTATTAAGGTAACGCAGTGCCTTTTATAGTACCCAGAGGAGGTGTACCAGCCAGACAAGTGGACAATACAGATTGGCTCAAAGTTATGTGTAAGGCACAGATTTCTCACCGAAACAACCTGTGGTTCCGCCCCAGGAGGCTGGCAGGGTCAGCCCCCAGCAGATGTTCGTGGGTGCTCACAGTGCCCCCGACTCGAGGTCCTCTTCCCATAACAAAGTCTCATGTTTACAGTTCATAGAATCAACCAGGTTGGAGGAGACCTCCAAGATCATCCAGTCCAACCTATCACGCTGGGGGAGAAATTCTCCCACAGGCTGTAATGGCGGTTGGGACGGCGACTGTAGTCATGCAGGCAGATGGGTGGTCGGTTTTGACCCCGCGATTGATGGTCCGTGGGCCACAATTCTGTCCAAATGAGGGCTTTGCAACCCTTCACCACATACCCCACCCCTTGGCTCATGGGCCAGAAATCGAGGGATAAGGCAGGATATGGCAGGATATACATAACCATTATACATATAATCCTTTGAACCTCAAAGCATACAGTGTACATAATATATATGCATAACTATACTCTAAACCAGGTTAAGGCAAATCAACTCTTGTATACCTATACCCACCCCCTGATAACAAAACAACTTTATTATATATTTCAAACATTTGCAAGGCAAGGAAAGCCTGTTTTATATGGAAGCCATTTCAGGAGTCTGGGAGAATCCACCGCACGCTTATGTGGTGAGTTTTCCCATTTACATCAGTTGCTTCCCATGCATACAACCCATTTGGCTTCAATAGGGTCATAGGCACAACTCCAGTTGAGGGCAAGTTTACCATCACTGGTTGTCCCACCTGTAATTTGTGTAATGAGTGTTGAGGGTGTTGGGATTTATCTGGCAGATGATTAGTGTTTCCCACTGGCTCGGCAGGACAAAATGCTTTAGCTTTTGGGCTGCTGTAGTTGCCCCACCTGTTATTTACAATGAAGACTGCATGTGGTAGGCATTTATCCCAGTTACCCTTTGATATGATGGCATGCTTCTTGATTAGAGCATTTGTCCTCTCTACCATGCCATTAGCTTGGGGGTAATTGGGAGTATGGAATACCCATCTAACCCCCTCACCCTTAGCCCAGTCTTGTATGGATGATGCTGTGAAATGGGATCTGTTACCGCTGTGAATGTACTCTGGCATTGGCAAAAAACTGAACTACTGCCTCAGGGCCTCGATGGTTTGAGCACCTGTGGCAGCACTGGTGGCCGTAGCCATGACTAATCCTGAGACCACCTCCACCCCCACCAGTATGTATCTCTTCCTGTGTGAGGGTTTGAGTGGACCCACATAGTCAACTTGCCATGTGCTCCAGAGTCTCTTGTCCCTTCTTATGTGCTGAGCTGGGGCTAGGTTGGGGTGATTGGCTTTGAGCCTGATTTTGCACTGTGGGCAGGCTGCAATGATTGCCTCACAGGTGGTCATAGAAATTGGCCATCCTCTGGATCTACATTCGTAGTAGAGGTCTGCCTTTCCTGAATGGCCTCTTTTAATGTGTAGCCATTCAGCTAATCACCACCAGTCATCCTTCTCGTTATTGACCATGTTTATCTTTGCCAGGTAGTCTACCTGATCATTCCAGGTTGCAGCCGGGGTTTGCTGTTTGGAGTGCCCTTTAACCCAGCCCACTTTAAGGGGTCTGGATCGGCCTATCTCCAACAGCCTCTGCCAGTCAGCAGCCCTCCAAACTTCTACGTTTGAAACCTTCCACTGATTCGCCTCCCACTGGCAGATCCACTCAGTGGCGCCTTTGAACGTGGAGTAGGAATCAGTGTAAATGGTCTCTGCCCCATGCTCTGCTGCTAGCATGAGAGCACGCAGTTCCCCTACCTGTGCACTGCCATCACCCTCCTCAGTGAGGACTTCCGAATGTCCCTGGCTACTGCTGCAACCTGCTCCTTGTCATTTCCTCCCACCAGGATGTCATCAATGTAATGGTAAACTTTGACATCTGTGGGAAGTTGAATAATGTTAAGCAAGGCTGCTAGTGTGTTATGTGCTATGGTTGCACTGTGTTTATACCCCTGTGGGAGACTGTTGAAGGTGTATTGAATACCTTGCCAGGTGAATGCGAACTGTGGTTTGTCCTCCTCCCTCAGCAGCACCATGAAGAACATGTCCTTCACATCCATAGTCGCCATCCAGGAGTGAGAAGCTGCTTGGATTGCTGTCACTGTGGATGAGAGACTTGGAACTGCTGCAGTGAGAGGAAGAGTGTTATTGTTGAGTTTCCTAAAGTCAGTAGTCAGTCTCCACCTGGCATCTGGTTTTTGGACTGGCCAGACAGGTGAATTGTAAGGAGAATGAGTTCTGGTGATAATCTTTCTTTTCTCCAGGTCAGCTGTCACTTCAGTAATGCCTTGCCTAGCTGCTGCTGGTAATGGGTATTGTGCAACACAAGTAAATTGTGATTTTGGCAGTGGGGGAGCAGTTTGCAGCATGCAAACACGAGCTGATTTTGCCCCTTTTGTCCCCACCCCATAAGAGCCAAAGCTCCATAGTGTGCCATCTGGAAGATGCCATCTCCTACCAGCTAGGACATCAAACCCAAGGATGTTCTCTGGGTAGGAGCCTAGGACAACTTTCCACTATGGTGCTCTGTTTGTCTCCAGGTGGCCACAGCCTTGTCTTGGCTAAGTGGCAAATGTTGGGCCGTCTTGTGACACCCATTGTCTTTACCTTCCTCCTGGATGGCAGGATTCTTAGGTGCTTTGCCAGTTGCACATTGAGTGCCGTAATTTGTGCCCCTGTATCTATCAGATATTTCACAGCAGTTCTGTCCAGTCCTGTTGGGATCATAACGAAAGGTTCTGGGTTATCAGACCATTGGCAGGCATACACAAAGCGATGAATGAGGCCTGGAGCACTCACTGCTACCTCTAGTTTTTTTGCTGGCTAGGGTGATCAGACTTGTCAGGAGAGGCGGCTCTGGAACTCCTGCCGCGGTTCCCTCCTGCCTCATCTCCACCACGGTTTTTAAACGTGTGGTCCATTAGTCTTTGTATCATCCGATGCATGTCACCAACTGTTTTACTCAGGTTATTGAATTCAGCCTTTGTGGTACATTCTCCCCGGTCCCTTCTCGGCAGACCGTGGGATTTTACCCCGTATTGGGTTCTCTGCCTTAGGTATAGCCCAGGACTCGCCCCTTGGCGATCAATTTCTCCAGCAGCTCTGCCCACGTAGTGTGGTGGGGTGAAGTATTCCCCGTTTGATTGTCCGAGTCTAATGCCCGCTCAATTTGCTCCCTTTGCTCGTCACACACGAGCTTTAGAGATACTGGGAGACCCCTTACTAAGAGTTTTAGTCTCTGTGGGTCTATCGGGGCATCCAGAGGATGTGGATAAAGCCCTCTTTGGTACATGGCTTGTACACACGCGAGTGTTTTGATCGCTGTGGGAAGCTTCCTCCCGCAGCGGAGCATGAAAGGTAAACATCAGACCCTGTGATGAGAAGTGTCCTTGGAGCCTTGAGGCTCCCAGGGGCCTGAGCCTGCGACTATGAGCAACCCATGCACAGCTGTCAGGGGGTGGAATCTGCCCGCCTATGGGGTGGGCACGGCCCAGGGGGCTGACTTTGGCCACCCCCCCTGGGTGGGATCCTTAAGGTGTTTACTGTAAGTTAGCCTATCTCTGCCTTACACTTAACCTGGAGCCAATCTGTACCCTCCACTTGTACCAATCTTGAGCTAAGTTAGTTGTCTACACCCCCTTTGGGGGCTATAAAGGTCGCTGCATCGCCCTAATAAATTGCACTGCTGCGCAGAAGCCACAGAGTCGACTCTCAGTGCCCCGATCTCTCGCCGCACCGGTCTCCGTCCTCCAACAGATCGCTTCGGCTAACTCGTCACAGTCTGAAACGTGTACCTCTGTCGGTTCCTCTCTGTCTATTGGATGGAAAGAACTCGCCCAATAAAATATTCTAGAACTTAATGGAACATCCCCCTCGGGACCTCTGCCTAGGAACACCTCGGGACCCCAGCAATATCCCTGTACCTCATCGAGGCTCAGGACTATGTCGTGGAGCGCAGTTTCGCGGCAGAGTTTATGGGGGAAACACGCGAGGCGTTGACTATGTTATCAGTGATTTATTGCAAAAAAGCGAATTCCCTCTTCCCGAAACTACACCACCCTTGATGATCTGTGAGGTCTCTTCCAACCTTGGTGATACTGTGATACTGTAATTCTTTTTTGATCGAGGTCAAAGTAACATTTCCGAAAATGGCAAATTAAAGAGTCTATGATGTTTAAAGAGAGTTCTTTTGAGTCTCTGAGGTTTGAGTTAACAGTTCGTCAGCTACTCACAGTCTGTAGCTTGGTAGGGAGTCCCTTTCTCCCGGTGAGGGTCCAGGCATGTGCAGGTTTCCTGCCTCTGCAGCTCGGCGTGTCCGCCCGAGGCGAGGCTAGATCGGCAAGCAGTTTGTTGTTGTTAGAAGTTCGAGGAAGGACAGGAGCGAGGAAGGGAAAAAAACAGAAAAGCTGGAAAAACCCAGAAGGACAAGAGGCAGACCCAGAAGGCTAGGGGGCACCTCGATCCTGGCCTGTCCACCATTTTTATAATGTTCAAATAGGACTTGCCCACCAGTTCGGACCACTTTTACGTTGTTCACATACATTGGTAAAAAACAGTAAGCAACTTATACAATTGGATAACGTTACCTAAACAATATAAAGACCACTCCTTAAGCCAGCCCACCTGCAGGTGCTGGGCAGGCTTGAGAAAGTCGTTTCTACTAACCAAAACAATACCCTGTTGTCTGGAAAGCAAGGCCAAGTGAAAGGGAAACGTGGCCAGTGTTTACCTTTCACTCACCCTAGGGAGAAATCTTCCCATGGGACTGAAAGATTGTTTTGGTTTTTCGATGCTTCTGGCTTTTAATGTGAGGCACTAGAAACTACACAATATAGCAAAAACTTAGAGAGCTTTTGCTACTCTCCATGACATACTCCACCCCCTGGCTCACATTAAGCCAAGAATCGAAAGAGCAAAAATGAAATACAACTTATATTTAACCCTTAACATAACTAATACATAAGCATAACTCTAATTTAAACTAACTTAATACTTATGCCCACCCCCCTGAATAAACAAAGCTTTATTGAACATATACAAAGCAGAAAACCTGGTATATGCAAAAGCAGTTCAGAAGTCTGGGAGAATCCATCGTGCACTGATACGATGAGTCTTCCCACTTACATCAGTTGCTTCCCAAGCATACAACCCATTTGGTTTTGTCAGGGTCATAGGCACAACTCCAATTGAAGGCAAGTTTATCATTACTGGCTGTCCCACCTGTAATTTGTGTAATGACTGTTGAGAGTGCTGAGATTTATCTGGTGGATGACTAACATTCTCCACTGGATTGTCAGGACAAAATGCCCTTATTTTAGGACTACCATAATTACCCCATCTGTTGTTCACAATGAAAACTGCGTATGGCAAGCGTTTATCCCAGTTACCTTTGGATACCATGGCATGTTTCTTAACCAGAGCATTTGTTCTCTCTACAATACCATTAGCTTGAGGATAATAGGGAGTATGGAATACCCATGTAATCCCCTCACTCTTAGCCCAGTCTTGTACAGAGGATGCTGTAAAGTGAGATCCATTATCACTTTGGATGTACTCTGGCATTGGCAAGACACTAAACCACTGCTTCAAGACCTCAATAGTTTGAGCTCCTGTGGCAGCACTAGTTGCTGTAGCCATGACTAATCCTGAAACCACCTCCACCTCCACCAGTATGTATTTCTTCCTGTGTGAGGGCTTTAAGGGACCCACATAGTCAATTTGCCATGTGCTCCATAACCTTTTGTCTCCTCTGATATGCTGTGCTGGAGCTAGATTGGGATGATTTGCTTTAAGCCTGATTCTACACTGTGGACAAGATGAAATGAGTTCCTTACAGGTACTCATAGAAACTGGCCATACACTCGAAGTAAAGGTCTGCTTTTCCTGAATGACCTCTTTTAATATGAAGCCACTCAGCTAACCTCCACCATTCTCTTTTCTCCTCATCCACTATGTTGATCTTTGCCAGGAAATCAGCTGGATTATTCCAGGCGGCAGCTGGTGTTTGCTTTTTGGAATGCCCTTCTACCCAACCAACCTTGAGGGGTCTGGATCGGCCAATCTCTAATAGCCTTTTCCAGTCTTCGACTCTCCAGACTTCCGCACCTGATACCTTCCACTGATTCGCTTCCCACTGGCAAATCCACTCAGTGGCGCCTTTGAACGTGGAATAAGAATCAGTGTAAATAGTTGTGGCTCCATGCTCGGCTGCTAGCATGAGAGCACGCAACTCCCCTACCTGCGCACTGCCATCACCTTCTTCAGTGATGGTCTGGCCTGTAGCAATCTCCAAGGCAGCGGCTTTGTAGTGCCACTTCGCCCCCACCCTCCGAGAGGATGCATCTGTGAACCACACTCCCGATTTGTCGGGGTCTGCGGTCATCTCTAGGGCTACCTGAATAGGAGAAGGCTTATATGGCTGACCAAGCAGAGCTTTATCAGGATTTATGGGTTGCTGTAGTTTGGATACCTTTGTAGGTCCCTCTTTCAGCGGCATCAGCTGTGAAATTCCCTCTAAGTAGGCATACCACTTTCTAACAGTAGCCTTTTGGGCAATTCCTTCTGGTGGAGGAGATCCTTTAAGGATCGGTTTTAGCAGAGGAAATGGGCCTTGCACTACAACATCTTGTGTAGTACGAAGCTTTTCTGCTTCCTTAACAGCTCGAGTTAGGGAAAGAAGTCCCTTTTCCCAATCCGAGTACCGAATCTCGGCCTCCTTGAATGCTGTTGAGGAAAACAAGAGAGCTCTACTAGGACCATTGGGTCCTCTCTGGAAAATTCCACAGTATGAGGCATTCGCGGAAAAACCCCATTCAGCCCTCAGGGCATCTTTTGGGTGTAAGGGCCCCAACTTCTGATATGCCTTTAGTTCATCCTTGAGAAACCTCAGGCTATCAGAATGTTCTGGAGTCCAATCCCAATGCTTGTTCTTCTTAAGCAAATCATACAGAGGACGGGCAATTACTGAGAAACCTGGAATGTGTTTCCTCCAGTAACCCAGAGTACCCAACAATTGTTGTAACTCTTTTCTATTTTGGGGTATTTGGCCCTTTTCAATGCTCTGAAGAGTGTCGTCTGGCACAGACACTGCACCTGCTACCCACCATGATCCCAGGAATTTTACCTCTTGATTTGGACCTTGACACTTTTCCTTTGGAATGGTCAAACCCTGGTTAGTCAACAGTTCTCGGATATTCTCAGCCACTGCACCAACTTGCTCCTTGTCATTCCCTCCCACCAAGATATCATCAATGTAATGGTACATCTTAACATCCTTAGGAAGTTGAACAGTGTCAAGCAAAGCTGCAAGTGCATTGTGTGCAATGGTTGCGCTGTGTTTGTACCCTTGTGGAAGACTGTTGAATGTGTACTGAATACCTTGCCAGGTAAAAGCAAACTGTGGTTTGTCCTCTTCTCTCAATGGCACCATGAAGAACATGTCCTTCACGTCTAGAGTCGCCATCCAGGTGTGAGAAGCCGCTTGGATTGTTGTCACTGTGGATGAAAGACTAGGAACTGCTGCAGTAAGAGGAGGAGTGTTAATATTTAGCTTCCGGAAATCTACTGTCAATCTCCATCGGCCATTCTGTTTTCGGACTGGCCAAACAGGTGAATTGTAAGGAGAATGAGTTCTAGAGATAATCTGTCTCTTTTCAAGATCAGCTGTCACTTCAGTGATACCTTGCTTAGCTGCAGCTGGCAATGGATACTGTGCAACACAAGTAATGTGTGACTTTGGCAATGGAGGAGCTGTTTGCAATAAGCGAACGCAAGTACGGACTAACCTTTGCCTCTTATTCCTCACCTCATAAGCACCAAAGCTCCATAATGTTCCGTCAGGAAGATGCCATCTTCTACCTGCTAGAACATCAAAACCAAGGATATTATGTTTGCACGAACCCAATGCTAACTCTACCAGGGTACTTCTTTTCTCCCCAGGTAGCCACAGCTGTGCTTTGGCTAAATAGCATGTTTCAGGTTGTCCTGTAACACCTGTTATGTTTACTTTTCTCCGGGATGGCAAGATTTTCAGATGCTTTGCTAGTTGTGCATTTAGCACTGTAATTTGTGCACCTGTATCTATTAGGTATTTGACAGCAGCTCTAGTTGGTCCAGTAGGAATCATGATATAGGGTTCAGGTTTGTCAGACCATCGACATTCAGAAACAGAGCGATGAGTGTGGCCTGAATCATTCACCGCCACACCTAGTTTTTTGATTTGTCCTTATCCCCTCCCCGATCAGGAGAACCTGACTTGGTAGGAGATGTGTTTGCAGAGCCTTTCTTACGGTTCTGCTTCACCTTTCCATCACCACTGCCTTTTAGTATCTGTTCTAACAGTTTTTTTATCTCAAACATGATCTCATTCTTCACAGGATCACGCTCTATCTGTTTCCTCTGAAACACATCACGAGGTTTCACTGCATATTTCTGTTCCTGCAGTGGGAGTACACCTCTGCCTTGAGAAGTCGGTACCCACATTATTCCAGATTCAGAGCGACGATTAAGCTCAGGGCTCCCCCTGGGACTTGATCGTGGGCTCGATCGTGGACTCTCATTAGGGTTACCAGATGTCCAGGCATGTCGCACTGTTTGGTGTTTTCCTCGTGATGCAGAGCTGCTCCTGCCTCCAGACTGCTTTTCCTTCTGAAAGACAGATTCTGGCACAGATAACGGATCATGATAACCCATTTCTCTCCCTAGACTGGCTAGTTCTGTAAGCACTTCCCTCCACGTAGGATGATGGACTACACTTTGTGAACTTTGCCCTTCATTCTGTTGTATTGCATTCTCAATTTGTCTCCTTATCCTAATGCCTTCAGCCTTTATGAAGCCAGGCATACCCCTTATCAGGGGTCCAAGCCTCTGTGGCTCTACTGGGGCATCCATTGCATGTGCATATAACCCCTTATGATTCACAGCTTGGATACAGGCAACCATAGTAAATGCTTCATTTAACTCATCAGGGGATCTGATCCAAAACTCTGTAGGATCACCCCTGTCTAAAGGTTCATAAACACTAGCCCAGTGAAAGATCCTAGCACTCAATGCAAGGTCTCCCTCAGGACCATCCCCAAGAAATACCTCAGGTCCCCAGTTAGTTCTCCCCACCTCTTCACGAGATAAGACAATCCTTTCCACCCCCCTTTGCACCACGCGATACACATACTCAATTATAGGTTCATTAGGCATGCGGGAATAAGTTTCCCTAAGATCATCTATCTGCTTTTCTGTGTACGATTTGATTTTCGTGGTTGTTGTTTTGCCTCCTTTCGGTCCTTGCGTAGTTTCAGACGCAAAGAGAGGATTCACGGAGTAGGTTGCCAGTTTGCTGTGCACCTTTTCCACTTCCATGTCGCTGTCAACAGACGTAGCTGCAGTCTGCGACGCGGCGTGGCGCCGCGCAGGCATGCTGCTCAGCGCTGGCTGCTCGGGGCGTGGCGGTTGAGAAGATGGCGGTTGTTGTGGAGATGGCTGGGAAGATGGCGGCTGTGTCTGGGCTATCGGCTCCGTTATTGCTAGTAACGGCACTGCCGGCACCTGCGGTTGAAGCGGCGCCAGTGGCGACGAAGGCAAAGCGGCGGCTGGCTGGACCAGCGTTGGCGAGGTAGGCTGTCTGGGCACCTCCCGAGGGCACGGTGTCGAGCCGCATGGCTTGTGCGGCAACAGGGGCAGCTCTGCCGCTGGTTGGGGATTCAGTGGCAAAGGAAGATGCCTTGACGGCGACATTTTAAAGAAGTCGGGCTCGTGGGAAGGCGTACCGGCGCGAGAGACTTTAGGCAGAGAGTGCAAGAATTGTGACTCCTGGGTCTGAGAGGGGGTAGTTACCGAACCCCAATGAGCCCCCGGCTCTTTCTGACGAACCACGGGCTGCTGTGACTTCTCAGGATGTATCGGGGTAAAAGCTGGCAAGCTCAAGTAACCGGTTGACTCCCGGGTTCGGGTCGAGGGCTGAGGAGTTTCTGTCCGAGACCCGATACGCGACCGCGGCTGCGGTGTGTCCGCGCGGGAGCTAACGGCCGATTGCATCTGCGGGGTACTTCCCCGCGAACTGCTTCTGGACCGCGACATTCGGCTAAGCACTTTATCTAACTTTTCCTCCACAACTCTCATCCTGTCTTCAGCCACAGCGGCCTCTGCGCGAAAACTCAAGCTTTGCCTGATAGTGTCTTTCAACATTGCCTCTCTCTCCCTCTGCAGCGACTTAATTTCTTGCTGCGCCTTCAGCAATTGTACTTCTTGCCGGGCATTCTCTGCGTTCAGCTTTTTAACCTCTGACTTCCAAGCCTCAACCTCAACTTGAGACCTGAACACGCCAACACCCAGATCAAAAAAGCTTTCTTTGTTAACTCCCTCGACATCTTTAAAAGCTTCGTAGAGAGACACGATTATATTAGCTGATCTAACATTTACCTGCTCTAAAGGCTCATTCGCCGTTGCCGTCATAGCTTTCCTTAGATTTGCCGATTCGAAAGCAAACCTGGCATACAGGGCGTCTGCGATATCTGGCAGTCTGGCATCTCCTGCTGCGGGAGAACTCCTTCCGAACTGAGCCCTGTTGTCCACCACACGGCAGACATAGTCAGTCACTGACTCATGTGGCGCACGGGAGAAAGTCTCCCTTAACTCACAGCGTTTCCTCCAGGCGGCTAGCGGGCTTTGTGAGGTCGTGGCACCTTTGCCTTTCTTTCCTTTGATGGTTTCTGTTTTAAACAAGGGTCTTGCTTGGAGAGATTTTCCTCCTCCGTAAAATTCCTCCTCCGCGTCGCTGCTGTCCGGCATTCTTCCGGGTGACCCCTGTTCAGATTGGATCTGGTTCCCTTTCTGGCGGTGCTGAGCGTGGTAGTGGCGTGGCGGCTGCGGCAGCGATAATGGCCAGCAGCCCCCTTTAAAAGGTCCCCAGCAGCCCCCCATAAAAGGTGCCCAGCAGCCCCCCAAAAGGTCCCAATCTCCCCCCATAAAAGGTGCCCAGCAGCCCCCCAAAAGGTCCCAATCTCCCCCCATAAAAGGTGCCCAGCAGCCCCCCAAGAGGTCCCAATCAGCCCCCCATAAAAGGTGCCCAGCAGCCTCCCAAAAGGTCCTAATGAGCCCCCCATAAAAGGTGCCCAGCAGCCTCCCAAAAGGTCCTAATGAGCCCCCCATAAAAGGTGCCCAGCAGCCCGCCCAAAGGTCCCAATCAGCCCCCCATAAAAGGTGCCCAGCAGCCCCCCAAAAGGTCCCAATCAGCCCCCCTTAAAAGGTGCCCAGCAGCCCCCAAAAAGGTGCCCAATCAGCCCCCCTTAAAAGGTGCCCAATCAGCCCCCCATAAAAGGTGCCCAGCAGCCCCCCAAAAAGGGCCACCTCGGCCCCTAAGTGGTTCAATAGCCCCCAGAAAGTGCCCAACCACCCCCCCCAACCCCAAGAACTTCTGAAGGCAGAGGAGAGGTTCCTGAGCCTCACCTCACACTCAGACACAGCCTCTTCCAGGGGCACCAGGGAGCGGCTTCGGCCTTCGGCACGGCTGGCACTGGGGACGGTCCCATCCCGGCCAGAAAGCCTCCCGCGGGGTGTGCGGCTGCGCTCCTCCAGCGCTATCAGCTTCTTGATGGCTTCCACCACGTTGGCCAAGTGGCAGTTGGGGCGGAAACTGTCGGGGGGGAAGGGCGAACGGCACTGGGGACAAGACCTGGTCCCGGTGGTGGCATCGGCAGGGCAGTAGTCGAGGCAGCGGCGACAAAAGTTGTGGCTGCAGGGCAGCAGCATGATGGGTTCGATGAAGAAGTCCAAGCAGACAGAGCAGGTAGCCTCCTCCTGGAGGCTCTGCAGAGGGCTTTTAGCGGCCATGGTTGGGGGGTAGAGGGTCCTGGCAGGAGGAGAAGTGGAGTGGATTCAGTGTTCCCTGCAGGTCAGACGATGTGGAGTGGATCCACAGATCCTTGTCCTTGGATGTCTCCCACATCCTCACCCTCAGGTGATCTCCAGACCCTCCTCCCTGTTCTCCAGCCTGAAGAACCTCAGGTCCCTCACCTGCATCTCAGATGTCCTGAACAACCTCAGGTCTCTCAGCTGCTCCTCAGATGTCCTCCAGCCTGAACAACCTCAGGCCCCTCACCTGCATCTCAGGTGTCCTCCAGGCTGAACAACCTCAGGTCCCTCACCTGCATCTCGGATGTCCTCCAGGACAAACACCTCAGGTCTCTCACCTGCATTTCAGATGTCATCCAGACCCTCCTCCCTGTTCTCCAGCTTGAAGAACCTCAGGTCCCTCAGCTGCTCCTCAGGTATCCTCCAGGACCCTAGTCCTCAGGTGTCCTCCAGGCTGAACAATCTCAGGTCCCTCAGCTGCTCCTCAGATGTCCTCCAGACCCTCCTCCCTGTCTTCCAGGCTGAACAACCTCAGGTCCCTCAGCTGCTCTTCAGATGTCCTGAACCCTGAACAACCTCAGGCCTCTCACCTGCATCTCAGATGTCCTCCAGGACAAACAACCTCAGGTCTCTCAGATGTCCTCCAGGCTGAACAACCTCAGGTCCCTCACCTGCTCCTCAGATGTCCTCTAGCATGAGCAACCTCAGGTCCCTCAGCTGCTCTTCAGATGCCTTTCACCACCTTCCTTACCCATTTCTGGATGTGTTCCACCCTGTCAATGCCCTTCTTGTAGTAAGGAATCCAAAACTGACCCTAGGATTTGAGGTGTGACCTCACCAGCCCTGCCCAGAAGAAGCTGCAGCCAAGTTGGGACATCCTGAGGTCAAAAATGGAAATGTAAATTTGTTCCCCCCCCTCTACCCCCCCAGTGCCTTCGTTGAGGAGGTCTGAAACAGGCTAAAAGGTGCAATCGGAGGCCGCAGGAGGTGCCCAAGTGCCTGGTGGCCTCCATCTGGAAGGAGAAGATTGGAGATCTCCTCCCTCCCTCCCTCCCTGGCTGATAAACGCTGGCGGAGGCAGAGACAGGGCCGAGCTTTGGCTGAGCCTGTGCCAGGGAGGAGAAGGTGGTGGAGGGAGGAAAAAGCAGCTGGAGGAGAAGCAAGTAGGAGGACAACTAAGAGGAGAAGGAGAAGGTGGGGGGGGCAACCGAGAAAAGGAGAAGGTAGTGGAGGAAAAAGCAGCTGGAGGACAACCAAGAGGAGGAGGAGAGGGTGGTGGCAGACAACTGAGAGAAGGAGAAGGTGGTGGAGGAAAAAGCAGCTGGAGGAGAAGCAAGTGGAGGACAACCAAGAGGAGGAGAAGGTGGTGGAGGAAAAAGCAGCTGGAGGAGAAGCAAGTTGAAGACAACCAAGAGGAGAAGGTGGGAGAGGCGGAAAAAAAAGCAGCTGGAGGAGAAAGTGGTGGAGGACAACCAAGAGGAGGAGGAGGAGAAGGTGGTGGAGAAAGAGCAGTTGAGGAAGCTCAACACAGCATCAAGGGAAAGGTTCAGGAGGAGCAAATCTGGGTGAGTACCAACCTGGCTCTTGCTTTGTAGCTTAATTCAAGGTCATTTAAGAGCAATTAATTAAAACCCAGGTAGTTTTGGGGGCCTCTCTTTACTGTCCTCTTACTCCCCTCCCCCCTCACCCCCCAGCTGGAGGGCCTCTCTTTACCACCCTTCCCCCCCCTCCCCAGCTTGGGGCCTTTCTTTACTACCCTTTCCCCCAATCCCCAGGTGGGGCCTCTCTTTACTACCCTCTCCCCCCTGCTCCTAGCTTGGGGCCTCTCTTTACTACCCTCTCCCCCCTGCTCCTAGCTTGGGGCCTCTCTTTACTACCCTCTCTCTACTCCCTAGCTTGGGGCCTCTCTGTACTCCCCCAGTTTTGGGCTCCCTTTCCCACCCCCAGCCTGGGGCCTCTCAATACCCCACCCCACACTCCTCCCAGCTTGGGGCCTCTCTTTACTCCCCTCGTTTTGGGCTCCCATTCACCCCCTAGCTTGGGGCCTCGCACTGGTTTTCAGAGGCTGCACTGGAGTCCCTTTGATCTCAGCTCTTATCTCCCCTCTGCTCTGTCGCGGAGAGGAGTTTGTTTGGGTTAAGGGGAATGAAATGCAAGGCTGAATTTGAAAGAACTGAAATGAATTATTACTCCAAACACTGGGAACCCCTTCCCCAAACTTATCTCTCACTATCCCACGTCAGTGCTTTCTATGCGGTTGCGAATCAAATACAGAATGGCTCAAATGAAGAGAGTCTGTGATTTGAGAGAGTTATTCTAGAAGGCTTTGAGAGATTATTCAGTCTTTAGATCAAGTTTCAGGTTACTCACTTGTCCGAATTCAGTTCTGAGAGTTCCAGATACCGTAGATCAGGGCGCGCGGTCTGAGCGTCTGCGGGCGCGGCCAAGCCAGGCGCTGGCGTCCGGAGGCTGGCGAGGATCATAGAATCATAGAATCAACCAGGTTGGAAGAGACCTCCAAGATCATCCAGTCCAACCTATCCCCTAGCCCTATCCAGTCAACCAGACCATGGCACTAAGTGCCTCATGCAGTCTTTTCTTGAACACGTCAGCCTCAGGCTGCGCCAGGGGAAATTTAGGCTCAAGGTGAGGAGAAAGTTCTTTACTGAGAGAGTCATTGGACACTGGAATGGGCTGCCCGGGGGGGTTGGTGGAGTTGCCGTCCCTGGAGCTGTTCAAGGCAGGATTGGACGTGGCACTTGGTGCCATGGTCTGGCCTTGAGCTCTGTGGTAAAGGGTTGGACTTGATGATCTGTGAGGTCTCTTCCAACCCTGATGATACTGTGATACGGCCAGGGACAGTGCCTCCACCACCTCCCTGGACAGCCCATTCCAATGCCAGTCACTCTCTCTGTGAAGAACTTCCTCCTAACATCCAGCCTGTACCTACCCCGGCACAACTTGAGACTTGTGTCCCCTTGTTCTGTTGCTGGTTGCCTGGGAGAAGATCGGAGCACTGACTGTAACTGTGCCGTCCCGAGCCGGCCGTAGCTTCGATGCTGCAGTGCGATCGGTGCAGATGCGATGCCGAGCGAGTGCCAGGCTGTGCCGTGTGTGTGTGTGTGAGAGCGAGTGAGCAAGAGCACCCCGAGAGGGTCAGGTGCTTTATTAAGGCAATGCAGCATTTTTATGCTGTTTAGAAGAGGTGTACCCAGCCAAACTCGGGCGAACGTACGTGACCAGCACAGATTGGTTCAAAGTTAGGTGTAAGGCATCCATAGGCTGCTTTTTTACCCAAAACAACCTGTGGGACCACCCCAGGGGTCAGCCTCCAGCAGGTTTGCGTAGGGTGCTCACCATGTCTGAAACCCAAGGACTCCTTCTCAAAACAATGGCTCATGTTTACAGTTTTTGCCCCTCTGGGGAAGAAATCTTCCCAGAGGCTGTAAGGGCTGTTTAAGCAGTTCCCAGGGCTGGTGCCGTGGGCTTTGGACTTCTCCATGGATGGTCTTTGAGCCACAATTCTGTCTAAATGAGGGTTTTGCAAGAGGACTTTGTAACCCTCCACTCCACACTCCTCCCAGCTTGGGGCCTCTCTTTACTCCCCCAGTTTTGGGCTCCCTTTCACCCCCTAGCTTGGGGCCTCTCTTTACTACCCTCTCCCCCCCACCCCAGCTTGGGGTCTCTCTTTACTACCCTCTCTCTACTCCCTAGCTTGGGGCCTCTCTTTACTCCTCCAGTTTTGGGCTCCCTTTCCTACCCCCCAGCCTGGGGCCTCTCAACACCCCACCCCACACTCCTCCCAGCTTGGGGCCTCTCTTTACTCCCCCCGTTTTGGGCTCCCTTTCACCCCCTAGCTTGGGGCCTCGCACTGGTTTTCAGAGGCTGCACTGGAGGCCCTTTGATCTCAGCTCTTATCTCCCCTCTGCACGTTTGCCCTGGCTGGGGGACAGTCAGAAACTTCCCCCCCCCCCTGCAGGATTTCCCTGGATGTGAGAGATCTGGGCTCAGATTAGCCTGGTTTGGGCTCAGATTAAGATGGAGGTGGACTCAAATTAGCTCAGGTTGGGCTCAAATTTGCCTAGTTTGGATTTGAGCTGTGCTCAAAGTAGCTGGAGGGAGCTGGGCTCAGATTAGCCCAGTTTGGGCACAGATTAGATGAAAATGGACTCCAGTT
This sequence comes from Pogoniulus pusillus, assembly GCF_015220805.1. Lineage (NCBI taxonomy): Eukaryota > Metazoa > Chordata > Aves > Piciformes > Lybiidae > Pogoniulus > Pogoniulus pusillus. The sequence goes on from NW_026974735.1 coordinate 29,502, forward strand.
AGCTCAGGCCGGGCTCAAACAGGCTTGGTTTGGGCTCAAATTAGTTTGGTCTGGACTCAAATTACCTCAATTTTGGATTCATCCCTGAGCCTTGGATTCATCCCTAAGGATTTTGGTGGTGGCGGGGGGTGTATTTATGAGGTCATGTGGCTCCATCCCAAGGTGCTCCTCAGGGAATTTAAATCCACATCTCCTTGGATCTTCTCCCAGATTCAGGAAGCTCCTTTGTGGCTGCCAGAGGATGGTTTTGATGATGAGCTGTGGTGGTTGACTCTTTTTTTTCTGACCCAAAAAAGGATGAAGAGCTGAGATGTGTTCACCTGGAGGACACCCATGTGGTTTTTTGGTCTCTCTTTTCCTCCTTCCCTGCAGCTCCAGCTCAGAAGGGAGGACGCTGAGGGCACCATGACCTTCTTCCTCCACCCACGGCTGCCCACCTGGCATCTGGCCCTGGACTACCACACAGCGAAGCAGTTTGAAGGTAACCAAAAGGTGGAGAGGAGTCAAGTTCCCCTTCTTGGGTGTTTTCTGGGATGCATCAAGTTGGGATGGCCATTAGAGATGAAGATCCTCTGGCTCCACCTTCTGTCTCTAGGCCACTTTCATCTCCGACCCCCATCTCGTGGCTTCTCCATGTTCAAGCTCACCTTAGAGGTTCCCCATCTCTTGGCTTCTCCATGTCCAGCCTCACCTGGAGATCCCCCACATCCAACCTCCATCTGGTGGCCTGTGCATGTCCAAGCCTACCTGGAGATCCTGTATCTCCAGCCCCCATCTCTTGGCTTCTCTATGTCCAAGCTCACCTGGAAATCCTCTGTCTCCAGCCCCCATCTCTTGGCTTCTCCATGTCCAAGCTCACCTGGAGATCCCCCACATCCAACCTCCATCTGTTGGCCTCTGCATGTCAAAGCTCACCTGGAGATCCTCTATCTCCAGCCCCCATCTCTTGGCTTCTCTATGTCCAAGCTCACCTGGACATCCTCTATCTCTGGGCCCCAGCTCTTGGCTTTTCTATGTCCTGCCTCTAACCCCACCACTCCCTTCCCTTTCCCCACTGAAGAGGACTTGGGAAGCTGTTTCATCTCTGCTCAACTTCTGCCTTCTCCCTTTTGCCCTCCAGTGGACATTACCTTGGATCCAACCACAGCAGGTCCTGAGGTCATCCTCTCTGACAACCTCAAGGAGGCCACCTGGGGTAGACCTGGACACCGCTGGCCTGAGGGGCCAGGCCAGTTTGACACCGATCCCTGCATGCTGGGCAGCCAGGGCTTCACCTCGGGCCGGCACTACTGGGAGGTGGAGGTGAGGGGGCGCTTCTGGGCCGTGGGAGTGGCCCTCGAGTCGGTTCAGAGGAAAGGTCGAGTCCTCTTCAAGCCCAACGCTGAGATCTGGGGCTTGCAGAAGTATGATGAGCTCTGCGTGGCCCTCACAGCTCCTTCCAACACCTCTGTCCCCATCCTCAACGGGGAAATCGGCGTCTACCTGGACTATGAGGTGGGCCAAGTCTCCTTCTACGCCGTTGGCAGCCGGCAACGCATCTTCACCTTCCCTGTGGCCTCCTTCAGCGGGGAGAGAGTCTTCCCCTACTTCTGTGTCCTCCTCTCCACCATCAAACTGTCCCCCAGAGCTTGATGGGCACCGGCAGGGTCCTGCCCTGATGCTGGTTGCTCTCTCTGGTGGTTGGAAGTGCTCCTTGATGCTCCTCAGCTTTTCTGTCTCCAGGGCTTGGAGTCATTTCCACCTCAGCTCATGGTTCTACCTCCGCTTTGGGTTCTAGCTGGGGGTTGAGGGGGGGGTGTGGGGTCTGATTAATTGGAGATCAATTAACTAGAAATAAATTGCTGTGACTCACACCTCACCCCTCCCCCATCAACCTGTCCCAGCCCCACAAAACCCCCACCAAGGCTGCGCCTTGCTACCTCCCACTCCCTCCCAGCAGCCTCCTAGCTCCCCTGAGACCTCCAAGAACCCACCAGGCCTGCTCCACCCTGAAGGTTGCCCCCAGCCCCCTCAAAATCTCCTTGGGACCCCCAAACCGCTTCAGAGCATCCCTAGCACCACAAAACCTCTTTGGTCTTCCAAGAACACCCTGGGATTGGGCAGGATCCTTGCAGATCCTGGCTGGGTGGTTGAGGATTCACACCACGGGCTTGCAGATCCACACTGGATCCTTGTAGATCCCTGCAAATCCACAGGGGATTATTGCAAATCTATGTAGGATACCTACAGGATCCCTGCAAGCCCACCCAGGATCCTTGGGGGATCCCTGCAGGATCCTTACAGATTCACATTGCATTATTTAAGGTATTATTAGGAGCTTTAAGGAGGCAATTTAGGAGAGTTTAAAGGTGTGGGGGGAAGGTTTTGGGAGACTTTGAGAGGTTTAGGGAAGGTGAGAAAGGCTTTTGGGAGGTTTTGAGGGGTTTGAGGGAGGCTTGAGGGTGAGTTAGGGAGATTTGGGGTGGTTTAGGGAAGTTTGGGGGAGGTTGGGGAGATTTTAAGCTGTTTGAGAAGGGTTTGGGGACGTTTTGAGGTATTTTAAGGAGGTTTAAGGGGAGGAGTCTTAGTGTTTGAGGGATTTTTGGGGCATTATTGACCCCCAGCCAGAGTCATGCCCTCAGTTCTCTGCTTGGCAAATGCCAAACCTCAGATTTCTGGGCAGGGTGAATTTGGTCTGGATGGAGATGGAAGAACTTGCAAGAGCCTTGGAAAGTCTTTTATTGGGATTGTTCCCTGCTCCAGGCACATTTTCCATGGAATCTCTGACTTGCAGCCACATGGACAGTTGCTTCATTCCTGAGTGTACCAAGCCAATGTTGGTGTTGGTGAGGATTGGTGTTGGTGATGATGGTGATCATCTAGCAGGGCTTATAGAGACCACCTTGGAATCCAGCATGGCTTAGAGGTTCCAGCCCAGTTGTGACACAGCCCTGCTCTGCCCTCAGATCCTCCTCTCCCAAACAAGGCATGTTTCAGGGCTCTGCCTGGGGATGGCACAACAGCACCTGCTGTTGTTGGTGCTACTGGTGCAGCCTCACCACATCCCAGGACAGCAAAACCCAGCAGAGAAGGGTCATGGTTGGGGCAGCTCTACCGCCAGGACCCTCTGGCACCAGCATTGTCAGGATCGGCCTGTGGCTGCTAGGCACCTCCTGGTATCAGTGGGAGGGAGGACCCCTGGAAGCTTTGCTGCTGCTCTTCATCTTCTGGTGGCTGAGGCTGTGCAGGTGTTTGGTGAGGTCGCCGCTGTACCGGAAGCTCTTGCCGCAGTTGCCGCAGCTGTAGGGCTTCTCCCCGGTGTGGATGCAACGGTGACGGCTGAGAGCAGAGCTGTGGGCAAAGCTCTTGCCGCAGTCACCGCAGTAGAAAGGCTTCTCCCCAGCGTGGATGTTGCGGTGTGTGATCAGATAATGCTTCTCGGCGAAGCTCTTGCCACGCTGCCCGCAGCTGTAAGGCCTCTCCCCAGTGTGGACGCGATGGTGACGCTGGAGAGCAGAGCTGAGGATAAAACTCTTGCCGCAGTCGCTGCAGCTGTAGGGCTTCTCCCCGGTGTGGAGGCCTGCAGGGGTCTGGGCAGCTCTGTAGGGCTCTATATAGGCCTATAGGGGTCTGGGCAGCTCTGTAGGGCTCTATATAAGCCTATAGGGGTCTGGGCAGGTCTCCAGGGCTCTATATAGGCCTACGGGGGTCTGGGCAGCTCTGTAGGGCTCTATATAGGCCTGTAGGGGTCTTGGCACCGGTGATAGATCAGGCTGGTACTGTGGGCAAAGCTCTTGCCACAGTCAGAGCAGTGGAACAGGTTCTCCCCGCTGTGGATGCGGTGGTGACTGTTGAGTCGGACAGTGCTGGTGATGGTCACTCCGTGGTCAGCGCGGCTGTGCCGCTTCTCCCCACTGTGGATGCGGTGGCGACTGTTGAGTCGGACAGTACTGGTGATGGTCACACCGCGGTCAGCGCGGCTGTGCCGCTTCTCCCCGCTGTGGATAAGGAGGTGATGGCTGAGTTTGTAACTTCTGGCAAAGCTCTTGCCGCAGACACCGCAGCCGTACGGCAGCTCCCCAGTGTGGATGGCAACGTGGTAGCGGAGAGTAGACCTGCTGGCAAGGCCCTTGCCACAGACACCGCAGCTGTACGGCCTCTCACCAGTGTGCACCAGGCGGTGCCTTTTAAGGTGGGAGATGCTGGCGAAGCTCTTGCTGCAGTCGCCGCAGCTGTGCGGCTTCTCACTGGTGTGCACTGCTCGGTGGCAGCTGAGAGTGGACCTGGGGGCAAAGTTCTTGCCACAGACGCTGCAGCTGTATGGTTTCTCCCCGTTGTGGACGTGCCAGTGCTCGAGGAGATCAGAGCTGTTGGTAAAGCCCTTGCCACAGTCGCCACAAGGGAACTGCTTCTTCCCAGTATGGCGTTGGTGGTGCTGGCTGAGAGCAGACCTGCTGGCAAAGCTCTTGCCACACTCATCGCAGCTAAATCGCGGCTTGGTGCCCGCCTGGGTGCTTCTGCGCTGCCGCCGGAGGAACCCAGAGCGCCTCTGGGCGCAGTGGGTGCAGATGAAGCGCTGGGTGCCAGGCTGGAGGCACTGCTGCTGCTTCCCCGGCTGCCAGCCGGGCGGGAGGCTCTGCCCGCACTCGAGGCACCGCTCGGCTGGCACAGAGGCGTCCGCGGCAGCTTTACCTTCACCTTCCTCCTGCTGCTCGCTCTTTTTCTCCGCCTCTTCCTCCTGATCCTCCTCCTGCTTCTTCTCCTCCTTTTCCTCTTTCTCTTTATTCCTCTCCTCCTCTTCCTGCTGCATTTCGAACTCTGGGCGGCTCTGGCCCAGCGCCTGCTGAGGCTCTATGCTGAGGGTCGCAGTCCGCTGCCAGCCCCGCGGCCGGACAGAGTGGGAAGGAGCCTGGGGCCGCCCAACAACGGAGCCCGGAAACTGCAAAGCCGAGATCCCGGCGCTGCTCTCGGCACTGTCGCGTTAGCTCCGATCCCCGCCCTGCTCTCTCGGCTCCGGTCCCCCACTGCTCCGATAAACAAAGGCTCGTTTGGGAGCTTCGCCTGGCAACGGGGAGCGATGGCGCTGCTGCCACTGGCGTCCCTGAAGGCTGTGCTGCTATTCCAGCTGTTCCAGACCCTTGTGTTGGATGCTCCACAACTGGACACGGGACTCTGCAGGTGAGGACCGACGCGAGCAGGAAGTCAAATTGCTGCTGCTGCTCCAGCAGTCGAGAGCTGTGGCTTGGCCTGTCACACCCCACTCCCCTCAACCCCCCATCTCTGCTTGTTGCCCTTCAGCCCTTTCCCAAGGGATCCTGACCTGGGCTATCTGAGCCACAGCCTCTGTTCGGGGACCTCCTTCTGCCCTTGGTGTTCTCGGGGCTCAGAGCTCTCCACTTCCTCGAAGTGCTGGTTGAGCTACTTGCCCACAGACATGACCTCTCCCCGCAGCCCTTCAAGATCAGGTTGGAGAAGGCTTTAAGGAACATGCTCTAAAGGAAGGTGTCCTTACCCATGGAGGAGGGGTTAGAACAAGATGGTCTGGAAGGTCACTTTTCATCCAGACCTGTCTGTGAGTTTGAGGAGCTGAGGTGGCTGCTCCTGGGGAAAGAGCTTTAGGAGGGCTCTAGGTTTGGTTGCATTTGAAAGCAGCTTGGATGCAGCTTTTTGGTTTCTGGGGGGCAGGTTATGTCTGGATTGAGTTGGAAGAACTTGCAAGAGCCTTGGAAAGTCTTTTATTGGGATTGTTCCCTGCTCCAGGCATGTTTTCCATGGAATCCCTGACTTGCAGCAACATGGAACAGTTGCTTCATCCCTGAGTGTACCAAGCCAGTCTTGGTGTTGGTGAGGATTGGAGATGATGGTGACATCATCTTGCAGGGCTTACAGAGACCATCTTGGGATGCACAGCTTAGAGGTCCCAGCCCAGTTTTGACACTGTTCTCCCTCTCATCTCCCTCCTCCAAACAAGGCACGTTTCGGGGCTCTGCTTGGGGATGGCACAGCAACAACCGGTGCAGCCTCACCGCAAATCAGGACAGCAGAACCCAGCAGAAGGGTCAAGGTTGGGGCAATTCTACTGGCAGGGCATCCTGGCACTGTGGCTGTCAGGATAGGCCCGTGGCTGCTGGGCACCTCCTGGTTTCACTGAGAGTGGGGACCCTCAGATACTTTGCTACCACTCTTCTTCTGGTGGCTGTGGCTGTGGCTGTGGCTGTGCAGGTGTCTGTTCAGGTCAGTGTTCTTCCGGAAGCTCTTACCACAGTCACCACAGCTGTACAGCTTCTTCCCAGTATAGATGAAGCAGTGACTATAAGCTGTGATGTGGTGGTGAAGCTCTTGCCACACTCACCACAGCTGTATGGTTTCTCCCAGGTGTGGATGAGGCAGTGACGACTGAGATTAGAACTGCTGGCAAAGCTCTTGCCACAGACGCCACAGCTGTGTGGCTTCTCCTCGGTGTGGGTGGCACGGTGTCATTTGAGATTAGACCTCTGGGTGAAGCTCTTGCTACAGTCACTGCAGCTGTATGGCTTCTCCCCGGTGTGGAGGTGATGGTGATATGTCAGACTGGTGCTGTGGGCAAAGCTCTTGCCACAGTCAGAGCAGTGGAAGGGCTTCTCCCCAGTGTGGATGAGGCAGTGAGTCTTAAGGTAAGAACTGGTGGTGAAGCTCTTGCCGCAGTCACCACAGCTGTGTGGCTCCTCCCTGGTGTGGATGTGACGGTGACGGCTAACAGTAGATGTACTGGCAAAGCTCTTGCCACAGACACTGCAGCTGTACAGCTTTTCCCCAGTGTGGGTGCCACGGTGGCATTCAAGATTAGACCTGTGGGTGAAGGTTTTGCCACAGTCACTATAGCTGCATGGCTTTTCCCCATTGTGGAAGCGACGGTGATATGTCAGACTGGTACTGTGGGCAAAGCTTTTGCCACAGTCAGAGTGGTGGAAGGGCTTCTCCCCAGTGTGGGTGAGGCAGTGAGTCTTAAGGTAAGAACTGGTGGTGAAGCTCTTGCTGCAGTCACCGCAGCTGTATGGCTTCTCCCTGGTGTGGATGTGACAGTGATATTTGAGATTAGACCTCTGAGCGAAGCTCTTGCCACAGTCGCAGCACTGGAACAGCTTTTCCTTGGCATGGATGAGGCAGTGCGTGTTGAGGTGGGATCTGGTGGTGAAGGTCTTTCCACAGTCACCACAGCTGTGTGGCTTCTCCCCAGGGTGGAGGCGATGGTGATAGATCAGACTTTTACTGTGAGCAAAGCTCTTGCCGGAGTCAGAGCAGTGGAAGAGCTTCTCCCTGGTGTGGATGAGGCAGTGACTGTGAAGATAAGAACTCGTGGCAAAGCTCTTGCTGCAGTCACTGCAGTTGTATGGCTTCCCCCTGTGGATGTGGCGGTGACATTTGAGATTAGACCTCTGGGTGAAGCTCTTGCTACAGTCACTGCAGCTGTATGGCTTTTCCCTGGTGTGGAAGCAACAGTGATGTGTCAGACTGGTACTGTGGGCAAAGCTGTTGCCACAATCAGAGCAGCAGAAGGGCTTCTCCCCGATGTGGGTGAGAAGGTGAGTCTTAAGAGAGAAACTGGTAGTGAAGCTCTTGCCGCAATCACCGCAGCTGTACGACTTCTCCCCGGTGTGGATGTGACAGTGATATTTGGGATTAGACCTCTGAGCGAAGCTCTTGCCACAGTGACAGCACTGGAACAGCTTTTCCTTGGCATGGATGAGGCAGTGTGTGTTGAGGTGGGATCTGGTGGTGAAGGTCTTTCCACAGTCACCACAGCTGTGTGGCTTGTGCCCGGCGTGGATGAGACGGTGATAGATCAGACTGTTACTGTGGGCAAAGCTCTTGCCACAGTCAGAGCAGTGAAACCTTTTCATCCCAGTGTGGGTGAAGTTGTGACTCTTGAGATAGGAACTGGTTGTGAAGGTATTGCCACAGTCACCACAGCTGTACGGCTTCTCCCCGGTGTGGATGAGGCGGTGACTGTTAAGGCAGGAACTGGTGGCAAAGCTCTTGCCACAGACACCGCAGCTGTGCGGCTTCTCCCCGGTGTGAAGGCGACGGTGCCTGCGGAGAACAGAGCTGTGGGCAAAGCTCTTGCCGCAGACACCGCAGTCATAGGGCTTCTCCCCGCTGTGGACGTTGAGGTGCTCAAGGAGAGCAAAGCTGTCGGCAAACCTCTTGCCACAGTTGCCACAGCCATATGGCTTCTGCCCGGTGTGAATGCGGTGGTGCTTCTTGAGACAAGAGCTGCTGGTAAACCTCTTCCCGCAGACACCGCAGCCATGCGGCTTCACCCCGGCATGGACACGACGGTGATAGCTGAGGGAAGACCTCGCGGCAAAGCTCCTGCCACAGACACCACAGACGTGCGGCTTCTCCCCGCTGTGGACGTGCCAGTGCTCAAGGAGAGCAGAGCTGTCGGTGAAGCTCTTGCCACAGTCACCACAGGGAAACTGCTTCTTCCCAGCATGGATTTGCCGATGCCGACTGAGAGCAGACCTGCTGGCAAAGCTCTTGCCACACTCACCGCACACCAACCGCAGCTTGGGGCCCGGCTGGGTGCCTCTCTGCTGCCGCCGCAGGAGGCCGGAGCGCCTCTGGGCGCAGTGGGTGCAGATGAAGCGCTGGGTGCCAGGCTGGGGGCACTGCTGCTTCCCCGGCTGCCAGCCGGGCGGGAGGCTCTGCCCGCACTCGAGGCACTGCTCGCCTGGCACACAGGGCTCCGCGGCAGCTTTACCTTCACCTTCATCCTGCTGCCCTTTCTCTTCCTCCTGCTCCCCCTCGTGCTTCCCCTCCTCCTCGTTCTCTGCTTCCTCCTCTTTCTCTTTTTTTCTCCTCCTCCTCCTTCTCTTCCAGCTGCATTTCGGTCTCGGGGTGGCTCTGGCCCAGTTCCTTCCGAGGCGCCATGCTGGAGGTCCTGCTCCGCTGCCAGCCTCAGGTGCCGAGCGCCCGCGGCCGGACGGGGCGGGCGGGAGCCTGGGGCCGCCCAACAATGGAGCCCGGAAGCTGCGAGGACGAGATCCCGGCGCGGCTCTAACACTGTCGCGATAGCTCCGATCCCCGCCCTGCGCTCTCAATTTCGGGCCCCCACTGCTCCTATAAACGAAGGCTCGCTTGGGAGCTCTGCCGGGTCACGGAGAGCGACGGCGCTGCGGCAGCTGCTGCCACTGGTGTTACTGCTGCTGCTGGCATTACTGCTGGTACCTGTGCTGTTAATGTCACTGAGGCCTGTGCTGCTTCCCCAGCAGGTTAAGGTCCTCGTGTTGGGGGCCCCAGAACTGGACACAGGACTGCAGGGGAGGCCTCACGAGCGGAGGACCTCACACAGGGACAATTCTGTCCCTCTCTGTGGCAGCTCTTCTCTCTGTCGGGCGCAGGCAGCCAGGGCAGTTAGAACAGGCAGAGGCTGCTCACGGCAGGTAGTAACTTCCCCCTCTCCCAGCAGACACATCTCAAGCGATTGTTTCAAGCAGCCCCCCAGGCTGTCTCTCCTAAGCAGCTCTCAAAGGAGTCTTCCCTAGTGTCACCCCTTGCCACCAAGCAGTTGCCACCTGCCTTGATTGGTCAGTTGAGGGCGCGCCTAAAGAAAGCTCCAAGGCTTGCAGATCTGCCCCTGGCTCCAGGGCTTCAGAACCTGCCCCTGGCTCCAGGTGTTTCTGCTGCCCAAGTGACCAGGGAGTCCCAGGGTCTTGAGTCTCACCGGGAATTCTCCCTGGTTCAAAGCCCTTTGTCTGACCCCGAGGGGCCAAGTGCCAAGCTCCCCTATACCAAACGATTATCCCAAATGATATCCCCAACGATGCTGAGCCATAGATGCATTTCTGCTCCCTTAGATCCTTTTATTGGGATTGTTCCCTCGCCCCAGGCACATTTTCCATGGAAATCTCTGACTTGCAGCAACATGCAACAGTTGCTTTATCCCTGAGTGTACCAAGCCAGTCCTGGTGTTGATAAGGGTTGGTGATGGTGACATCATCTAGCAGGGCTTATGGAGACCATCTTGGGACCCAGCCCAGCTTAGAGGTCTCACCCCAATTGTGACACTGCACTGCTTTACTCTCTGTACCCTTCCCCCAAACAGGCACATTTCATGGTGCTGCCTGGGGATGGTACAGCAGGAACTGGTGTTACTGGTGCCATAGGTGCAGCCACCCCACATCCCAGGACAGGGAGGGTTACTGTTGGGGCACCTCTACCAGAAGAGCATATTGGCACCGGGGTTGTCAGCAAGGCAGGAGGGGCCCATAGCTGCTGGGTACCTCCTGGTGTCACTGGGAGCAAGGGAGCTTTGCTGCCACTCTTCTTCTGGTGGCTGTAGCTGTGCAGGTGCTTGGTCAGGTCAGTGTTCTGGAAGCTCCTGCCACAGATCCCACAGCTGTACAGCTTCTCCCCAGTGTGAATCTGTCAGTGCTCCAGTGGTGGATACCTCTTGGTAGAGCTCTTGCCGCAGTGACTGCAGCCTTATGGCTTCTCCCCGGTGTGCACATGCCAGTGCTCTAGGAGAGCAGTGCTGTTGGTGAAGCTCTTGCCACAGTCACTGCAGGTGAACTGCTGCTTCCCAGCATGGGTTTGGCAGTGCAGGCTAAGAGCAGAGTCACTGGTGAAGCTCTTGCTGCAGTCACTGCAACTGTACAGCTTCTCCCCTGTGTGTATGAAGCGGTGGCTGTTAAGGTTGAAAGCGTTGTCAAAGCTCTTGCCACAGACACCACAGCTGTACGGCTTCTCCCTGCTGTGGGTGGCTTGGTGATGGCTGAGAGTAGACAACTGGGTAAAGCTCTTGCCACAGACACTGCAGCCATAAGGTTTCTTGCCAGTGTGCACACGACGGTGCCTATTTAGGTGGTAACTGGTGGTGAAGCTCTTGCCACAGTCACCGCAGCTGTATGGCTTCTGCCCAGTGTGGAGCTGACGGTGACGGTTAAGGTGAGAACTTCTGCCAAAGCTCTTGCCACAGACACTGCAGATATATGGCTTCTCCCCGGTGTGGACATGCCAGTGCTGGATCAGAGCAGTGCTGTTGGTGAAGCTCTTACCGCACTCACGGCAGGGGAACTGCTTCTTTCTAGAATGTGTTTGCCGGTGCCTGATGAGAACAGTGCTGCTGGCAAAGCTCTTACCACAAACACCACAGCTGTATGGCTTCTCCCCTGTGTGGAGGCGACGGTGCCAGGTGAGACCAGATTTGCTGGCAAAGCTCTTGCCACACTCACTGCAGACCAATCGCAGCTTGGGGGCCAACTGGGTGCCTCCCTGCTGCTGCTGGAGGAGGCCAGAGCGCCTCTGGCCACAGTGGGTGCAGATGAGGGACTGGGGGCCAGGTTGAGGGCAGCACTGCTTCCCTGGCTGCCAGCCGGGCGGGAGGCTCTGCCTGCACTTGGGGCACTGCTTAGCTGGCACAGAGGGGTCTGTGGCAGCTTCGTCTTTATCCTGCTGCTCTTTCTCTTCCTCTGCATCTTCCTCCTGATTCTCGTTGTTGTGGTGGAACTGGGAGCGGGGACCCACAGAAGCTTTGCTGCTGGTCTTCATCTTCTGGTTGCTGTGTCTACGCTGATGCCGAGCCAGGTTGCTCCTGTGCTTGAAGCTCTTATTGCAATCACTGCAGCTGTACGGCTTCTCCACAGTGTGGATGGCTCTGTGACCGTTGAGGGTAGACCTGTGGGTAAAGCTCTTGCCACAGACACCACAACGGAAGGGCTTCTCCCCAGTGTGGAGGCGTTGATGGCAGCTCAGATCAGAGCTGCTGGTAAAACTCTTGCCGCAGTCACCGCATCTGTACGGCTTCTCCCCAGTGTGGACAAGGCGGTGACGGTTAAGATGAGACCTTCTGACAAAGCTCTTGCCACAGTCACCACAGCTGTACAGCTTCTCCCCAGTGTGGACATTCCAGTGCTGGATTAGAGCAGAGCTGGTGGTGAAGCTCTTGCCACAGTCACCGCAGGAGAACCGCTCGTCAGCGTGCGTCTGACAGTGCCGCCTGAGAACAGCGCTGCTGGCAAAGCTCTTGCCGCAGACACCACAGCTGTAAGGCTTCTCCCCTGTGTGGACATTCAAGTGCTCGATTAGAGCCGACCTGGTGGTGAAACTCTTGCTGCAGTCGCTGCAGGGGAACTGCTTCTTCTCAGCATGTGTTTGCCGGTGCCGGCTGAGATCAGAGCTCCTGGCAAAGCTGTTGCCACAGACACCGCAGCTGTATGGCTTCTCCCCGGTGTGGATGCGATGATGACGTCTGAGAGCAGATGCGTGGGAGAAACTTTTGCCACAGTCAGCACAGCTGTATGCCTTCACCCCGGTGTGGGTGAGGCGGTGACTGTTAAGGTTGAAACTGGTGGCAAAGCTCTTGCCACATTCACCACATGTGTATGGCTTGTCCCCGGTGTGGATCAGGTGGTGACGCTTGAGATGGGAACTCCTGACAAAGCTCTTGCCACAGGCACGGCAGCTGTACGGCTTCTCCCCGGTGTGGACATGCCAGTGCTCAAGGAGAGCAGAGCTGTGGGTGAAACTCTTGTCGCAGTCACCACAGGGAAACTGCTTCTTCCCCGCGTGGATTTGATGGTGCCGGCTGAGAGCAGAGCTGCCGGCAAAGCTCTTGCCACACTCCTCGCAGACTAACCGCAGCTTAGGGCCCGGCTGGGCGCCTCTCCGCTGCCGCCGCAGGAGGCCGGAGCGCCTCTGGCCGCAGTGGGTGCAGATGAAGCGCTGGGTGCCAGGCTGGGGGCACTGCTGCTTCCCCGGCTGCCAGCCGGGCGGGAGGCTCTGCCCGCACTCGGGGCACTGCTCAGCTGGCTCAGAGTGGTCCGCGGCAGCTTTAAATTCACCCTGCTGAACTTCTTTTTCCTCTGTCTTTTTTTTATCTTCCTTCTCCTCTTCCTGCTGCATTTCGACCTCTGGGCGGCTCTGGACAAGCTACTTCTGAGGCTCTATGCGGAGGGGCTTAGCTCGCTGCCAGCCCCGGGTCCCGAGTGCTCGCGGCCGGATGGAGCGGGCTGGAGCCGCCTCACAATGGAGCCCGGAAGCTGCAAACCCGAGATCCCGGCGCCGCTCTCGCCGCTGTCGCGATAGCTCCGATCCCCGCCCTGCCCTCTCAGCTCTGAGCCTCCACTGCTTCCGTAAACAAAGGCTCGTTTGGGAGCTCTGCCTGGCAACGCGGAGCTGCGGCAGCTGCTGCCTCTGGGGTCCCTGAGGGCTGTGCCGCCACTCCAGCAGGTCCAGACCCTTGTGTTGGATGCTTCATAGCTGCACACAGGACTGCACCTGAAGACCCACATGAGCAGGACCTCACACAAAGTGCTGCTGCTTCTCCAGCAGCCTGGAGACCTTCTGATACTTACCCCATACCATCTTCCACTATGTGCTGGTTGCCCCCTCAGGCCTTTGCCTATTTGAGCCACAGCCTCTGCTCAGGGATCTCACTGTGCCCTTGGTCTTCTCGGGGCTCAAGAGCTTTCCCCTTTCTCCAGCTGCTGGCTGAGCTGACTGGCCACAACCATGACCCCTTTCAAGACCAGGCTGGACAAGGCCTTGACCAACCTCCTCTCGTGGAAGGTGTCCTTACTCGTGGGAATGGGGCTTGAGAAAATGATCTGCAAGGTCCCTTCTAACCCCAACCTTTCTGTGAGTGTGGCTGTGACTTTGAGGAGCTGAGGTGGCTGCTGCTGGGGAAGGAGCTTCAGGAGGGATCAGCTGCAGTCAAAAGCAGCTTGGATGCAGCTTTTTGGTTTAGGAGATTGAATCTTGTCTGGATTGAGTTGGAAAAACTTGGAAGAGCCTTGGAAAGTCTTTTATTGGGATTGTTCCCTGCTGCAGGCACATTTTCCTTGGAATCCCTGACTTGCAGCAATATGCAACAGGTGCTTCATCCCTGAGTGTGCCAAGCCACTCTTAGTGTTGGTGAGGATCACTTAGCAGGGCTTATGGAGACCACTTTGGGACTCGGCATGGCTTAGAGGTCCCACCCTGGTCGTGACACTGCTCTGCTCTGCCCTCTGATCTGCTTTCTCTGCACAAGACAAGTTTCAGGACTTGGCCTGGGGATGGCACAGCAGCAACTGCTGTTACCGATGCAGCTGCCCCAGAACCCAGGACAGCAAAACCAGTGGAAGGATCACTGCTGGGGCAGCTCTACGGGCAGGGCAGCCTGGCATCAGTGTTGTCAGGAGGGCTGGAGGAGCCCATGGCTGCTGGGCACCTCCTGGAGTTGCTGGGAGTGGGGTCCTGCAGACACTTTGCTGCCACTGTTTTTCTTATGGTGGGCACAGCTGTGCAGGTGTTTGGTCAGGTCTGCGTTCTGCTGGAAGCTCTTGCCACAGTCATCACAGCTGTATGACCTCTCCCTGGTGTGGAGACGATGGTGACTGTTAAGGTGAGACCTTGTGGCAAACCTCTTGCTGCATACACTGCAGCCATATGGCTTCTCCCCAGTATGGATGTGGCAGTGCTGGGTTAGACCAGTGCTGTTGGTGAAGCTCTTACCACAGTCATGACTGGGGAGCTTTTTCCCAGCATGGGTTTGGTGATGCAGGCTGAGAGCAGACCTGCTGGCAAAGCTCTTGCCGCAGACACCGCAGTTGTATGACTTCTTCCCAGTGTGGATAAGGGAGTGACGGTTAAGGTGTGAACTGGTAGTGAAGCTCTTGCCACAGACAGCACAGGAGTACGGCTTCTCCCCAGTGTGCAGCCAGCGGTGATAGCTGAGAGCAGAATTGCTGGCAAAGCTCTTGCCACAGTCGCCACAGCTGTATGGCTTCTCCCCTGTATGGAGGCGTCGGTGACGCCGGTGAGCAGAGCTGTGGACAAAAGTTTTTCCACAGTCATCGCAGCTGTAAGGTTTCTGCCCGGTGTGGATGAGGCGGTGACTGTTAAGGCAGGAACTGGTGGCAAAGCTCTTGCCACAGACACCGCAGCTGTGCGGCTTCTCCCCGGTGTGAAGGCGACGGTGCCTGCGGAGAACAGAGCTGTGGGCAAAGCTCTTGCCGCAGACACCGCAGTCATAGGGCTTCTCCCCGCTGTGGACGTTCAGGTGCTCAAGGAGAGCAAAGCTGTCGGCAAACCTCTTGCCACAGTTGCCACAGCCATATGGCTTCTGCCCGGTGTGAATGCGGTGGTGCTTCTTGAGACAAGAGCTGCTGGTAAACCTCTTCCCGCAGACACCGCAGCCATGCGGCTTCACCCCGGCATGGACACGACGGTGATAGCTGAGGGAAGACCTCGCGGCAAAGCTCTTGCCACAGACACCACAGACGTGCGGCTTCTCCCCGCTGTGGACGTGCCAGTGCTCAAGGAGAGCAGAGCTGTCGGTGAAGCTCTTGCCACAGTCACCGCAGGGAAACTGCTTCTTCCCAGCATGGATTTGCCGATGCCGGCTGAGAGCAGACCTGCTGGCAAAGTTCTTGCCACAGTCACCGCATACCAACCGCAGCTTGGGGCCCGGCTGGGTGCCTCTCTGCTGCCGCCGCAGGAGGCTGGAGCGCCTCTGGCCGCAGTGGCTGCAGATGAAGCGCTGGGTGCCAGGCTGGGGGCACTGCTGCTTCCCCGGCTGCCAGCCGGGCGGGAGGCTCTGCCCGCACTCGAGGCACCACTCGCCTGGCACAGAGGCGTCCGCGGCAGCTTCACCTTCACCTTCAACCTGCTGCTCTTTCCCTTCCTCCTCCTCTTCCTCCTGCTCCCCCTCGTGCTTCCCCTCCGCCTCGTTCTCTGCTTCCTCCTCCTTATCTTTCACTTTTTTCCCCTCCTTCTCTTCCTGCTGCATTTCCTTCTCGGGGCAGCTTTGGGATACCTCTTTTTGAAGCTACCTGCTGCGGGTCCTAGTCCTCTGCCAGGCCGGTCGCGAAGGTGCGGGCAGGGCCCTGGAGCCGCCCAACAATGGAGCCCGGAAGCTGCAAGGCCGAGATCCCGACGTGGCTCTTGACACTGTCGCGATAGCTCCGATCCCCGCCCCCTGCTCTCTCAGCTCCAGGCCCCCACTGCTTCCATAAAGGGTCGCTTGGAAGGTCTGCCTGGCAATGGAGAGTGTTGGCGCTGCGGCACCTGCTGCCACTGCTTTTACTGCTGCCACCGCGGTCCCTTAGAGCTCTGCTTCTACTCCACCAGGTTCAGATCCTTGTGCTGGATGCTCTACAGGTGCACCCAGAACCGTAGCAGGACCTCATCTTCAGCAGCCTTGAGACCTTCTGCTGCTTGCCCACTACCCTCTTCCACTGTGCTGGTTGCCCCTCAGGCCTTTCCCTTATTTGAACCACAGTCTTAGCTCAGGGACCTCCTTCTGCCCTTAGTCTTCTCAAGGCTCAGAGCTCTCCACAATAGCTGCTGTCTGAGCTGCTTGGCCACAACCATGATGCCTTGCTAGACCAGGCTAGACAAGGCCTTGAGCAGCCTGCTCTAGGGAAAGGTGTCTGTGCCCATGGGGGGTGAATTGGAACAAGATGATCTGTAAGGTCCCTTCTAACCCAAACCTTTCTGTGAGTCTGGGACTTTGAGGAGCTGATGTGGCTGCTGCTGGGGAAAGAGCTCCATGGGGGCTCCAGGGTTCAGCTGCAGTCAAAAGCAGCTTGGATGCAGCTTTTTGGTTTCTAGGGGGTAAATTTTGTCTGGATTGAGTTGGAAGAACTTGCAAGAGGCTTGGAAAATCTTTTATTGGGATTGTTCCCTGCTGCAGGCACATTTTCCATGGAATTTCTGACTTGCAGCCACATGGAACAGTTGCTTCATCCCTGAGTGTACCAAGCCAGTCCTGGTGTTGGTGATGATGGTGACATCATCTAACAGGGTTTATAGAGATCATCTTGGGATGCAGCTTAGAGGTCCCATCCCAAGTGTGACACTGCACTGCTTTGTTCTCTGTACCATTCCCCCAGACAGCAACGCATCCTGGCACCAGGGCTGTCAGGTGGGGAGGAGGGGCCCCTGGCTGCTGGGTACCACCTCGTGGCACTGGGACTGAAGGCCCTTGGAATCTTTGCTGCCACTCTTTGTCTGGTGGCTGCATCTGCGCAGGTGCTTGGTCAGGTCAGTGTTCTGTCGGAAGCTCTTGCCGCAGTCACCACAGCTGTATGGCTTCTCCCCGGTGTGGATGAGGTGGTGATAGCTGAGAGCAGAGCTGCTGGTAAAGCTCTTGCCACAGACACTGCAGCTGTATGGCTTCACCCCAGCATGGATGAGGTGGTGCTTGTTAAGGCTGGAGCTGGTGGTGAAGCTCTTGCCACAGACACTGCAGCTGTAAGGCTTCTTGCCAGCATGGATGACGTAGTGCTTGTTCAGGCTGGAGCTGGTGGTGAAGCTCTTGCCACAGTCACCACAGACAAACGGCTTCTGCCCAGTGTGGAGGTGACGGTGGTAGCTGAGAGCAGAGCTGCTGGCAAAGCTCTTGCCACAATCACTGCAGCTGTATGGCTTCTCCCCCGTGTGGAGGCGATGGTGACGGTTAAGGTGAGAACTTCTGGCAAAGCTCTTGCCACAGACACTGCAACTGTATGGCTTCTCCCCGGTGTGGACATGCCAGTGCTGGATCAGAGCAGTGCTGTTGGTGAAGCTCTTACTGCAGTCACTGCAGGGGAACTGCTTCTTCTCAGCATGTGTTTGCTGGTGCCGGCTGAGATCTGTGCTGGTGGCAAAGCTCTTGCCGCAGACACCACAGCTGTACGGCTTCTCCCCCGTGTGGAGGCGATGGTGACGGCTGAGAGCAGAGCTGCAGGCAAAGCTCTTGCCACAGTCACTACAGCTGTATGGCTTCTCCCCCGTGTGGAGGCGATGGTGATAGCTAAGAGTAGAGCTGCTGGCAAAGCTCTTGCCGCAGATACCACAGCTGTATGGCTTCTCCCCCGTGTGGAGGCGATGGTGTCGGCTAAGAGCAGAGCTGCTGGCAAAGCTCTTGCCACAATCGCTGCAGCTGTACGGCTTCTCCCCCGTGTGGAGGCGATGGTGCCGGTTGAGAGCAGAGCTGCTGGCGAAGCTCTTGCCACAATCACTGCAACTATAAGGCTTTAGCCCGGCATGGATGAGGCGGTGCTTTGTAAGGAGGGAACTGGTGGTGAAGCTCTTAGTGCAGTCACTGCAGCCATATGGCTTGTGGCCGGTGTGGAGGCAACGGTGATACCTCAGAGCAGATCTGCTGGTAAAGCTCTTGCCACAAACACCACAGCTGTATGGCTTCTCCCTGGTGTGAATGAGGTGATGACTCCTAAGCTGGGAACTGATGGCAAACCTCTTGTCACAGATGCCACAGCTGTATGGCTTCTCCCCGGTGTGGATGCGACAGTGAGCATTAAGGAGGGAACTGGTGGCAAAGCTCTTGCTGCAGTCCCCACAGCTGTATGGCTTCTCCCCAGTGTGGAGGTGCTGGTGATAGATAAGAGCAGAGCTGCTGGTAAAGGTCTTCCCGCAGTCATCACAGCTGTAAGGTGTTTCCCTCGTGTGAATTCGGCGGTGATAGCTGAGAGTAGAGCTATGGGCAAAGCTTTTGCCACAGTCACTGCAGCTGTATGGCTTCTCCCCAGTGTGGATGAGATGGTGATGGCTAAGAGCAGAACTGTTGGCAAAGCTCTTCCCACAGTCACCACAATGGAATGGCTTCTCCCCGCTGTGGACACGACGGTGATAGCTGAGAGCAGAGCTGCTGATAAAGCTCCTGCTGCAGACAGTGCAGCTGTAAGGCCTCTCCCCAGTATGGAGGCGGCAGTGACTCTTAAGGTGGAAGCTGGTGGTGAAGCTCTTGCCACAGTCACCACAGTGGAACAGTTTCTTGCCAGTGTGAACGCAACGGTGATGGCTGAGAGCAAAGTTGCTGGCAAAGCTCTTGCTGAACGCATCACAGCTGTATGGCATAGCCCCACTGTGGATGCGACGGTGACGACTGAGCGTAGAGCTGTGGGCAAAGTTCTTGCCACAGACATGGCAATAGAAAGGCTTCTCCCCAGTGTGGACATGCCGGTGCTCAAGGAGAGCAGTGCTGTTGGTGAAGCTCTTGCCACAGTCACTGCAAGGGAACTGCTTCTTCCCAGCATGGGTTTGGCAGTGCCAGCGGAGAGCAGAGCTGCTGGCAAAGCTCTTGCCACAGTCACTGCAGCTGTACGTCTTCTCCCTGGTGTGGGAGTGCCTGTTTAGCTGGTAACTAGTGGTGAAGCTCTTGCTGCAGTCACCACAGCCATACGGCTTCTCCCCGGTGTGGGTGTGTCGGTGATAGCTGAGGCCAGAGCTGTGGGCAAAGCTCTTGCCACACTCACCACAGGGGAACGGCTTCACCCCGGTGTGGATGACATGGTGATTATTAAGCCTGAAACTGTTTGCAAACCTCATGCCGCAGACACTGCAGCTGTATGGCTTCTCCATGCTGTGGATGGCTCGGTGACAGCTGAGAGCAGACCAGCGGGCAAAGCTCTTGCCACAGACACCACAGCCATACAGCTTCTCCCTGGTATGGACACGCCGGTGTCTGTTCAGGTGGTAACTGGTGGTGAAGCTCTTTGCGCAGACAGCACAGCTGAATGGCTTCTTTCCAGTGTGGACACGATGGTGCCTGTTTAGGTGGTAACTGGTGGTGAAGCTCTTGCCACAGTCACTGCAGCTGTACAGCTTCTCCCCAGTGTGGAGGCGATGGTGACGGTTAAGGTGAGAACTTCTGGCAAAGCTCTTGCCACAGACACTACAACTGTACGGCTTCTCCCCAGTGTGGACATGCCAGTGCTGGATCAGAGCAGTGCTGTTGGTGAAGCTCTTACCGCACTCACGGCAGGGGAACTGCTTCTTCTCAGTATGCATTTGCCGGTGCCGGCTGAGAACCGAACTGCTGGCAAAGCTCTTGCCACAGACACCACAGCTGTACGGCTTCTCCCCTGTGTGGAGGCATTGGTGCCGGCTGAGAGCAGAGTTGCTGGCAAAGCTCTTGCCACACTCACTGCAGCTGAACCGCAGCTTGGTGCCTGGCTGAGTGCCTCCCCGCTGCCGCCGGAGGAGGCCGGAGCATCTCTGGCCGCAGTGGGTGCAGGTGAAGCACTGGGTACCAGGCTGGTGGCACTGCTGCTTCCCCAGCTGCGCACCAGGTGGGACACTCTGCCCACACTCAGGGCACTTCTTGGCAGGCACAGAGGGGTCCACAGCAGCTTTACCTTCAGCTTCATACTGCTGCTCTTTTTCTTCCTCTGCCTTTTCCTCCTGCTTGGATTCATCTTGGTGGCACTGGGAGTGGAGACTCTTGGAAGCCTTCCTGCTGAGCTTCATCTTCTGGTTGCTGTGGCTGTGCTGGTGCAGGACAAGTCTGTGCTTCTGCCGAAAGCTCTTGTCACAGTCACTGCACCTGTACGGTTTCTCCCCTGTGTGAATGGCTCTGTGACAGCTAAGAACAGACCTGTGAGCGAAGCTCTTGCCACAGACACCACAGTGGAAGGGCTTCTCCCCAGTGTGCAGGCGGTGGTGATAGCTGAGAGCAGAGCTGCTGGTAAAGCTCTTGCCGCAGTCACCGCATCTGTACGGCTTCTCCCCAGTGTGGATGAGAAGGTGATAGCTGAGAGCAGAGCTGTTGGTAAAGCTCTTGCCACAGTCACCACAGCTGTACGGCTTCTCCCCGGTGTGGATGCGACGGTGGCGTCTGAGAGCAGAGCTGTGGGAAAAGCTTTTGCCACAGTCACCGCAGCTGTAGGGCTTCTCCCCGGTGTGGATGAGGCGGTGACTGTTAAGGTTGAAACTGGTGGTGAAGCTCTTGCCGCATTCACCACATCTGTGTGGCTTGTCGCCGGTGTGGACGAGGTGGTGACGCTTAAGATGGGAACTCCTGACAAAGCTCTTGCCACAGGCACCGCAGCTGTACGGCTTCTCCCCGGTGTGGATGAGGCGATGACGGTTAAGGTGTGAACTGGTGGTGAACCTCTTGCCGCAGACAGCGCACCCATACGGCTTCTCCCCGCTGTGGATGCGACGGTGACGGCTGAGAGCAGAGCTGTGGGCAAAGCTCCTGCCGCAGACACGGCAGCTGTAAGGCTTCTCGCCGCTGTGGACGTTCCAGTGCTCAAGGAGAGCAGAACTGTTGGTAAAGCTCTTGCCACAATCAACACAGGGGAACTGCTTCTTGCCAGCATGGATTTGGTGGTGCCGGCTAAGAGCAGACCTGCTGCCAAAGCTCTTGCCACACTCGTCGCAGACCAGTCGCAGCTTGGGACCCGGCTGGGCGCCTCCCCGCTGCCGCCGCCGGAGGCTGGAGCACCTCTGGCCGCAGTGGGTGCAGATGAAGCGCTGGGTGCCAGGCTGGGGGCACTGCTGCTTCCCCGGCTGCCAGCCGGGCGGGAGGCTCTGCCCGCACTCGGGGCACTGCTCGGCTGGCACAGAGGGGCCCGCGGCAGCTTTACCTTCACCTTCAACCTGCTGCTCCTCTTCCTTTTTCATTTTCTCTTTATTCCTCTCCTTCTCTTCTTGCTGCATTTCTGTATCGGGGCCGCTGTGGCCCAGCTCCTTCTGAGACTCCATGCTGGGCGTCTCAATCCGCTGCCAGCCCTGGGTTCCGAGTGCGGGCGACCGGACGGGGCGGGCAGAGGCTTGGAACCGCCCAACAATGGAGATCGGAATCTGAGAGACCGGAATCCCAGCGCGGCTCTCGGCACTGTCGCGATATCTCCGATCCCCGCCCTGCTCTCTCGGTTCCGGGCCCCCACTGCTTCCATAAACAAAGGCTCGTTTGGGAGCATTGCCGGGTCACGGAGAGCGGCGGCGCTGCGGCAGCTGCTTTCACCTGGGCTACTGCTGCCACTGAAGTCACTGCTGCCGCTGGTTTCCCTGAGGGCTGTGCTGCCACTCCAGCAGGTCCAGATCCTTGTGCTGGATGCTTCACAA
The DNA here is from genome assembly GCF_015220805.1 of Pogoniulus pusillus. Lineage (NCBI taxonomy): Eukaryota > Metazoa > Chordata > Aves > Piciformes > Lybiidae > Pogoniulus > Pogoniulus pusillus. Next base: position 51,300 of record NW_026974735.1, read on the forward strand.
CTGCACACAGGACTGCAGGTGAAGGTGTGGCCAGTAAGACAAAGGAGGTTATTCTTCTCTTGTACTCGGCACTGGTCAGGCCACACCTTGAGTGCTGTGTCCAGTTCTCGGCTCCTCAATTCCAAAGAGATGTTGAGGTGCTGGAAGGTGTCCAGAGAAGGGCAGCAAGGCTGGGGAGGGGCCTGGAGCACAGCCCTGTGAGGAGAGGCTGAGGGAGCTGGGGGTGTGCAGCCTGCAGAAGAGGAGGCTCAGACCTCATTACTGTCTACAACTACCTGAAGGGAGGCTGCAGCCAGGTAGGGTTGGGCTCTTCTCCCAGGCAACCAGCAACAGAACAAGGGGACACAGCCTCAAGCTGTGCCAGGGCAGGTCTAGGCTGGATGTTATGAGGAAGTTGTTGCCAGAGAGACTGATATGCATTGGAATGGGCTGCCCAGGGAGGTGGTGGAGTCGCCTTGCCTGGAGGTGTTCTGGAAAAGCCTGTCTGGTTGATTCTATGATACTTGGAGGAGGAAGTTATCAGTGCATTCCAGGGACCTCTTGGGTTGCTTATGCTCTGCTGTGTTGTCCTTCCAACAGATGTCAGGGTGGCTGAAGTCCCTCATGAAGACCAGGACCTGTGATCATGAAGCTTCCCCTATTTGCTTGTAAAGGGCCTCATCTGCTTCGTCTTCCTGATCAGGTCTGTAGCAGACTCCTACTATGACGTCACCTTCCCCTGCCTTCCCTTTAACCTTTACCCATAAGCCCTCTATTTTTGCATTGCACATCCCCAGGTGGAGCTCCATGGACTCCAGTTTATCATTGCTGTAGAGGGCAACACCCCCTCCCCTTCTGCCCTGCTTGTCCCTCCTGAAGAATCTATAACCATACCAAGCTGAAATCATGAGATCCATCCCACCATGTCTCAGTGGTGCCAATGACATCATAACCCCATAGACTTGCACATATTTGCAGTTCTTCCTGCTTGCCCCATACCATTTTCCACTATATGCTGGTTGCCCCCTCAGGCCTTTCCTTTCCTGAGCCACAGCCTCTGCTCAGGGAACTCCTTCTACTCTTGGTCTTCTCAGGGCTCAGAGCTTTCCACTTCCTCCAGCTGCTGTCTGAGCTGCTTGGCCACAGCCATGACTCCTTTCAAAACCAGGCTGGACAAGGCCTTGACCAACCTCCTCTAAGGGAAGGTGTCCTTGCTCATGGGGGAAGGGCAGGAATAATATGATCTGGAAGGTCTCTTCTAACCCAAACCTTTTTGTGAGTCTGGGACTTTGAGGAACTGAGGTGGCTGCGGGAGGGGAAAGAGGTTCAGGAGGGTTCAGCTGCAGTTAAAAGCAGCTTGGATGCAGCTTTTTTGTTTCTAGGGGGTAAATTTTGTCTGGATTGAGTTGGAAGAACTTGCAAGAGGCTTGGAAAATCTTTTATTGGGATTGTTCCTTGCTCCAGGCACATTTTCCATGGAATCCCTGACTTGCAGCCACATGGAACAGTTGCTTCATTTCTGAGTGTACCAAGCTGGTGTTGGTGTTGCAGAGGATTGGTGATGGTGGTGACATCAACTAGCAGGGCTTATAGAGACCACCCTGGGACCCAGTATGGCTTAGAGGTTCCACCCTGGTCATCACACTGCTCTGCTCTGCCCTCTGATTCCCTCCCCCAAATGAGGCACATTTCAGGGTTTGCCCTGGGGATAACACAGCAGCAACTGCTGTTACTGGTGGTATTGGTGCAACCACTCCACAACTCAGGGCAGGAAAATGTGGGTGGGAAGAGTCACTCTTGGGGTAGCTCTACCAGCAGGCATCCTGGTATCAGGGTTGTCAGGTGGGCAGGAGGCGCCCATAGCTGCTGGGTACTTCCTCATGGCACTGGGAACAGTGACCTTTGGAAGCTTTGCTGTCACTCTTCTTCAGGTGGCTGCAGCTGCCCAGGTGCTTGGTCAGGTCAGTTTTCTTCTGGAAGCTCTTGCCACAGTCACCACAGCTCTACAGTTTCCCCATGGTGTAGGGAAGATGCTGAGAGCAGAGCTGCTGGTAAAGCTCTTGCCACAGTCACTACAGCTGTATGGCTTCTCCCTGGTGTGAAGGTAGCAGTGATAGCTGAGAGCAGAGCTGCTGGTCAAGCTCTTACCACAATCACCGCAGCTCTATGGTTTCTCCAAGGTGCGGGAGAGGTGCTGATAGCTGCTGGTAAAGCTCTTGCCACAGCCACCACAGCTGTACCACTTCTCCCTGATGTGAAGGCAGTGGTGAGACCTGACAGCAGAGGTGTGGGCAAAGCTCTTGTTGCAGGTATCTCAGCTGTATGGCTTCTCCCCGGTGTGCATCACCTGGCGACGGCCAAGAGCAGAGCTGCCAGTAAAGCTCTTGCAACATACACCACAGCCATATGGCTTCGCCCCGGGGCATGCATTCCAGTGCTGGATAAAAGCGTAGCTCTTGCTGCAGTCACCGCAAGGGAACTTCTTCCCAGCGTGGTTTTGGCAGTACTGGATGAAAGCAGACCTGCTGGTCAAGCTCTTGCCCCAGTTTGGATGAGGCAGTGCTTGATAAAGAGAGAACTGCTGGTAAAGCTCTTGCTGCAGTCAACACAGCTGCAGGGTTCCACCCTGGTGTGACTGTGACAGCGACAGCTGAGACTAGAGCTGTGGGCTAAGCTCTTACCACAGTCACTGCAGCTTTACAGCTTCTCCCCAGTGTTGATGGGACAGTGACAGCTGAGACTGGCGTTGTGGGCAAAGCTCTTGCCACAGTGACTGCAGCCATAGGGATTCTCCCCAGTGTGGACATGCCAGGGCTGGATAAGAGCCATGCTGTTGGCAAAGCTCTTGCTGCAGTCATTGCAACTGTATGGCTGCTCCCCAGTGTGTATGAAGTGGTGACTGTTAAGGTTGAAAGTGCTGTCAAACCTCCTGCCACAGGCACAGCTGTATAGCTCCCTGCTGTGGTTGGCTTGGTGATGGCTGAGTGTAGACCAGTGGGTAAAGCTCTTGCCACAGACACTGCAGCCATAAGGCTTCTCGCCGGTGTGCATGCGACGGTGCCTGTTTAGGTGGTAACTGGTGGTGAAGCTCTTGCCACAGTCACCGCAGCTGTATGGCTTCTGCCCAGTGTGGAGGTGATGGTGACGGTTAAGGTGAGAACTTCTGCCAAAGCTCTTGCCACAGACACTGCAGATATATGGCTTCTCCCCAGTGTGGACGTGCCAGTGCTGGATCAGAGCAGTGCTGTTGGAGAAGCTCTTACCACACTCACGGCAGGGGAACTGCTTCTTTTCAACATGTGTTTGCCGGTGCCTGATGAGAACAGAGCGGACGGTAAAGCTCTTACCACAGACACCACAGCTGTACGGCTTCTCCCCTGTGTGGAGGCGATGGTGCCAGGTGAGACCAGATTTGCTGCAAAAGCTTTTGCCACACTCACTGCAGAACAACCGCAGCTTGGGGCGTGGTCGGGTGCCTCCCTGTTGCCGCCTGAGGCCAGGGCGCCTCTGGCCGCAGTGGGTGCAGATGAAGTGCTGAGTGCCAGGCTGGGGGCAACTCTGCTTCCCTGGCTGCCAGCCAGGCGGGAGGCTCTGCCTGCAGTCAGGGCACTGCTCGCCTGGCACAGAGGTGTCTGCAGCAGCTTTACCTTCACCTTCACCCTGCTGCTCTTTCCCTTCCTCCGCCTCTTCCTCCCGTACCTCCTCTTTCTGGTGGCACTGAGAGTGGGGACCCTTGGAAGCTTTCCTGCTGCTCTTCATCTTCTGGTTGCTATGGCTACGCTGGTGCCGAGCCAGCTTGAACTTGTGCTGGAAGCTCTTACCACAGTCACTGCAGCTGTATGGCTTCTCCCCAGTGTGGATGGCTCTGTGACAGCTGAGGGTAGACCTGTGAGCAAAGCTCTTGCCACAGACACCACAACGGAAGGGCTTCTCCCCAGTGTGGAGACGATGGTGATGGCTGAGAGAAGAGCTGCTGGTAAAGCTCTTGCCACAGTCACCGCATCTGTACGGCTTCTCCCCAGTGTGGACAAGGCGGTGACGGTTAAGATGGGAACTTCTGACAAAGCTCTTGCCACAGTCACCACAGCTGTACAGCTTCTCCCCAGTGTGGACATTCCAGTGCTGGATTAGAGCAGAGCTGGTGGTGAAGCTCTTGCCACAGTCACCACAGGAGAACTGCTTCTCGGCATGCATTTGACAGTGCCGCCTGAGAACAGAGCTGTTAGCAAAGCTCTTGCCGCAGACACCACAGCTGTAAGGCTTCTCCCCTGTGTGGACATTCCAATGCTGGATTAGAGCAGAGCTGGTGGTGAAGCTCTTGTTGCAGACTTCACAGGGGAACTGCTTCTTCTCAGCATGTGTTTGCCGGTGCCGGTTGACGTCAGAGCTCCTGGCAAAGCTCTTACCACACACGCCACAGCTGTATGGCTTCTCCCCGGTGTGGATGCGACGGTGGCGTCTGAGAGTGGAGCTGTGGGAAAAGCTTTTGCCACAGTCACCGCAGCTGTATGGCTTCTCCCCGGTGTGGATGAGGCGGTGACTGTTAAGGTGGAAATTGGTGGCAAAGCTCTTGCCACATTCACCACATCTGTGTGGCTTGTCGCCGGTGTGGACGAGGTGGTGGCGCTTAAGATGGGAACTCCTGACAAAGCTCTTGCCACAGGCACCGCAGCTGTATGGCTTCTCCCCGGTATGGATCAGGTGATGACGGTTCAGATGTGAACTGGTGGTGAACCTCTTGCCGCAGACAGCGCACCCATACGGCTTCTCCCCGCTGTGGCTGTGACGGTGATACCTGAGAGCAGAGCTGTGGGCAAAGCTCATGCCACACTCACCGCAGCTGTACGGCTTCTCGCCGCTGTGGACGTGCCAATGCTCAAGGAGAGCAGAGCTGTTGGTGAAGCTCTTGCCGCAGTCGCGGCAAGGGAACTGCTTCTTGCCAGCATGGAGTTGGTGGTGCCGGCTGAGACCAGACCTACTGGCAAAGGTCTTGCCACATTCACTGCAGATTAACCGCAGCTTGGGGCCCGGCTGGGTACCTCCCCGCTTCCGCCGGGGGAGGCCGGCACGGCTCTGGCCGCAGTGGGTGCAGATGAAATGCTGGTTGCCAGGCTGGGGGCACTGCTCCTTCCCCAGTTGCCGGCCGGGCGGGAGGCTCTGCCCGCACTCTGGGCACTGGGCTGGCACAGAGAGGTCCGCGGCAGCTTTACCTTCACCTTCAACCTGCTGCTCTTCCTCATTCTTTTTCTTTTCCTCTTTATTCTCTTCCTCCTCTTCCTGCTGCATTTCTGTATCGGGGCGGCTCTGGTCCAGCTCCTAGGGCCGTGTGCTCGGGGTGTCAATCCGCTGCCCGCCCCGGGTCCCGTCTGCTTGCGGCCGGACGGGGCGGGCAGGAGCCTGGGGCCGCCCAGAAATGGAGTCCGGAAGCTGCAAGGCCGAAATCCCAGCGCCTCTCTCGGCACTGTCGCGATATCTCCGATCCCCGCCCTGCTCTCAGTTCCGAGCCCTTTCTGCTTCCGTAAACAAAGCCTCGTTTGGGAGCTCTGCCTGGCAACGCGGAGCGACGGCGCCGCGGCGGCTCCTGCACTCGCGTTATTGCTGCTGCCTCTGGGGTCCCTGAGGGCTGTGCTGCCACTCCAGCAGGTTCAGATCCTTGTGCTGGACGCTCCACATCTGCACACAGGACTGCAGGTGAAGCCTCACACGAGAAGGACCTCACACAAACTGTTTCTGCTTCTCCAGCAGCCTTGAGACCTGCTGCTGCTTAACCCCTACCCTCTTCCACCACGTTCTGGTTGCCCTTCAGGCCTTTCCCTATCTGAGCCACAGCCTCTGCTCAAGGACCTCCTTTTGTCCTTGATCTACTCAGGGCTAAGAGCTCTCCACTCTCTCTAGTAGCTATCTGAGCCTGCTTGGCCACAGCCATGACCCATTTCTAGATAAGGCCTTGAGCAACCTGCTCTCGGGAGAGGTGTCCTTGCTCATGGGAGAGGGGTTTGGAACAAGATCATTTCTGTGAGTCTGTGACTTTGAGGAACTGAGGTGGCTGCTAGGGGGGAAAGAGCTCCAGGAAGGCTCCAGGTTCAGCTGCATTTCAGAGCAGCTTAGATGCAGCTTTTTGGTTTCTGGGGGGCAAATTTTGTCTGGATTGAGTTGGAAGAACTTGCAAGAGGCTTGGAAAGTCTTTTATTGGGATTGTTCCTTGCTCCAGGCACATTTTCCATGGAATCCCTGACTTGCAGCCACATGGAACAGTTGCTTCATCCCTGAGCGTACGAAGCCGGTGTTGGTGTTGCAGAGGATTGGTGAAGGTGATGATGGTGACATCATCTAGCAGGGCTTATAGAGACCACAGTGAGACCCAGCTTAGAGATCCCACCCCAGTCATCACACTGCTCTGCTCTGCCCTCTGATCAGCTTTCCCCCAAACAAGGCACATTTGAGTGTTCTGCTTGGGGATGGCACAGCAGCAACTGCTGTTACTGGTGCTATTGGTGCAGCAACCCCACATCCCAGGACAGCAGAACCAGGCGGAAGGGTCACTCTTGGAGTAGCTCTACTAGCAGTGTATCTTGGCACCAGGGTTGTCAGCTGGGCAAGAGGGGCCCATGGGTACACCCTGGCAGCCCTGAGAGTGATGACCCTGGAAGCTTTGCTGCCACTCTTCTTTGTCTGGTGGCTGCAGCTGCGCAGGTGCTTGGTAAGGTCAGTGTTCTGCTGTAACCTCTTGCCACAGCACTACATGGCTGCTTCCTAGTATGGATGACTCAGTGATAGCTGAGAGCAGAGCTGTTGGTAAAGCTCATTCTTACCACAGTCACTGCAGCTCTACATCTTCACCTGGGCGTGGATGAGGTGCTTGTAAGGCTGGGACTGGTGGTGAAGCTCTTGCTGCAGTCACTGCAGCCATACAGCTTCTGATTGAAGGTGACAGTGATGGCTGAGAGCAGACCTGCTGGTAAAGCTCTTGCCACAATCAATGCACCAATGCACCTGCATGGCTTCTTCCCGGTGTGGATGAGGTGGTGACTATTAAGGTTGAAACTGGTGGTGAAGCTCTTAGCACAGCCACCACAGGGGAACTGCTTCTTTCCAACATGTTTCTGGGGGTGCTGGCTGAGAGCAGAGCTACTGGCAAAGCTCTTGCCACACCCACCACAGACCAGCTGCAGCTTGTAGCCCGGCTGGTTACCTTCTCACTGCCGCTGGGTGTTGTAGTGCTCTGGCCACAGTGAATTGCTGCCAGGCTGAAGGCATTTCTGCTTCCCCAGCAGGCAGACGGATGGGAGGCTCCATTTGCTCTGAGGGTAACTTTTTCTTCCTCCTCCTCCTCCTCTTTCTCTTTTTTCTCCTCTTCCTGCTTCCTTTTGAGCTCTGGGCAGCTCTGGTCCAACTCCTTCTGAGACTCCATGCTCAGTGTCCCACTCCGCTATCACCACTGGGACCTGAGTGCCCATGACCAGAGGGGGAAGACATGAGCCTGAGGCCACCCAGCAAGGGAGCCCAGGAAGCTGCAAGGCCAAGATCCTGGCGCCGTTCTCAGCACTGACGCAATAGCTCCAATCCCCTCTCAGCTCCAGGGCCCCACTGCTTCTGTAAAGAAAGGCTCATTTGGGAGCTCCGCCTGGCAACAGGGAGCGACGGTGCTGCGGTAGAGGCTGCCACTGGTCTTAGCGCCGCCACTGCGGTTACTGGTGCTGCTCGGGTTAATGGTGCCACTGCGGTGATTGGTGGCTGTGAGGGCTCTGCTGCTACTCCAGATCCTTGTGTTTGAGGCCCCAAAATGAGACACAGGACAGCAGGCGATGACTCACTTGAGTAGGACCTTGACAGATTGCTGCTGCTGCTTCTTCAGTAGCCATGAGACCTTCTGCTGTTTGTACTCCTCCCACCCCCAACCCCCTTTTCTACTGGTTGCCAACACCAGGGCAATGTGGCCTGGACTACCTAAGCCACAGCCTCTGCTCCAGGACCTCAGAGTCACTGAATCAGAATTGCAAAAAAAATCCAGGTTGGATGTGCCTCTGGATGGCACAGCAGCAACTGGTGCTACTGGTGCAGCCACCCCTCATCCCAGGACAGCAAATTGCAGATGTATGGCTTCTCCCCAGTGTGGAGGTGACAGTGCTGGCTGAGAGCAACCACACATCCCAGCACAGCAAATCATGGCAGAATGGTTACGGTTGGGGCAGCTCTACCAGCAGGGCATCCTGGCACCAGCACTGTCAGGAGGGCAGGAAGGGCACATGGCTGCTGGGCACATCCAAGTGTCACTGGGAGTGGGGACCCTTGGATGCTTTGTTGTTGCTCTTCTTCTGGTGCCTGCGGCTGCGCAGGTGCATGGTCAGGGTGTAGCTCTGCCGGAAGCTCTCGCCGCAGTCGGCGCAGCTGTACGGCTTCTCCCCGGTGTGGATGCGGTGGTGATTGGTCAGCTGGGATATGGTAGTGAAGTTCTTGCCACAGTCACCACAGTGGAATGGCTTCTCCCCGGTGTGAATGCGGTGGTGAACTTTGAGGTCGGTGATGCTGCCGAAGGTCTTGCCACACTCACCGCAGATGTGCAGGTTCGCTCCGATGTGGTTGAGGCGGTGATGACTGAGAGCAGAGCTGTGGAGAATGCTCTTGCCAGGTTCACTGCTGCCATATGGCTTCTCCCTGGCATGGACACGGTAGTGACTGGTCAGCTGGGATTTGGTGGTGAAGTTCTTGCCGCAGTCATCGCAGTGGAACGGCTTCTCCCCGGTGTGAATGCGATGGTGGATTCTGAGATCAGTGATGCTGCTGAAGCCCTTGCCGCACTCACCGCAGCTGTAGGGCTTCACCCCAGTGTGGATGCGGCGGTGACGGATGAGAGCATAGCTGTGGACAAAGCTCTTGCCGCAGTCACCGCAGCTGTATGGCTTCTCACCAGTGTGCAGGAGACGGTGGTAACTGAGAGAAAAGTTGCTGACAAAGCTCTTGCCACAGTCATTGCAGCCGTATGGCTTCTCGCCGGTGTGGATGAGGCGGTGACGCTTAAGGCGGGACCTGACAGTGAAGCTCTTTCCACACTCAGCACAGGGGAATGTCTCCCCCGCATGGTTTCGGCGATGCACTCTGAGAGCAGAGCTGCTGGAGAAGCTCTTGCCACACTCACCACAGCTGTAAGGCTTCTCCCCAGTGTGGATGTTGCGGTGATAATTGAGAGCAGATTTGCTGCTGAAGCTCTTGCCGCAGTCACCACAGGGGAACTTCTTCCCAGCATGTTTTTGGCGATGATAGCTGAGAGTAGAGCTGCTGGTAAAGCTCTTGCCACAGACAGTGCAGCTGTATGGCTTCTCCCCGGTGTGCACATGCCAGTGCTCAAGGAGAGCAGTGCTGTTGGTGAAGCTCTTCCCACAGTCACGGCAGGGGAACTGCTTCTTCTCAGCATGTGTTTGCCGGTGCCTGCTGAGATCAGAGCTCCTGGTAAAGTTCTTGCCACAGACACCACAGCTGAATGGCTTCTCCCCGCTGTGGATCCGACTGTGACGTATGAGATAAGCGTTTCTGGTAAAGCTCTTGCCACACTCACTACAGCCGTAGAGCTTCTCTCCAGCGTGGACGCAATGGTGACTGTTAAGGCGGGAACTGGTGGTGAAACTCTTGCCACACTCCCTGCAGCTGTATGGATTCTCCCTGGTGTGGCCGTTCCAGTGCCGGATTAGGGCAGAGCTGGTGGTGAAGCTTTTGCCGCAGTCACCACAGGAGAACTGCTTCCCAGCATGCATTTGCCGGTGCCGGCTGAGAGCAGAGCTGCTGGCAAAGCTCTTGCCACACTCGCCGCACACCAGCCGAAGCTTGGGGTCCGGCTGCGTTGCTCCTCGACGCCGCCGGAGGCTGGAGCGCCTCTGGCCGCAGTGGGTGCAGATGAAGCGCTGGGTGCCAGGCTGGGGGCACTGCTGCTTCCCCGGCTGACAGCCGGGCGGGAGGCTCTGCCCGCACTCGGGGCACTGCTCCCCTGGCACACAGGGCTCCGCGGCACCTTTACCTTCAACCTGCTGCTCTTTCCCTTCCTCCACCTCTTCCTCCTGGTCCTCCTCCAACTCATTCTCTGCTTCCTCCTCCTCCTCCTCCTCTTTACCTTCCTTCTCTTTCCCTTCGTGCTGCATTTCGGTCTCGGGGCGCCTCTGGCACAGATCCTTCTTCGGCTCCATGCTGCAGGGTCTCAGTCTGCTGCCATCCACGGGTCCCGACAGCCCGAGGCCGGATGGGGCCAGCAGCAGCCTGAGGCCGCCCAACAATGGAGCCCGGAAACTGCAAGGCCGAGATCCCGGCGCCGCTCTCGGCACTATCGCGATGCCTTCGATCCCCGCCCTGCTCTCTCAGCTCCGTGTCCCCACTGCCTCCCTAAACAGAGGCTCGTTTGGGAGCTCTGCCTGGCAACGCGGAGCGACGGCGCTGCGGCAGCTGCTGCCACTGCTCTTAGCGCCGCCCCTGCGCTGACTGATGCCACTCGGGTTGCTGGTGTCGCTGAAGGCTGTGCTGCTCTGCCAGCAGGTCCAGATCCTTGTGTTGAATGCTCCACAACTGCACACAGGACTGCAGGTGAGGGCTCACACGACGAGCACCTCACACAACTTGCTGCTGCTTCTCCAGCGCTCTTGAGACCTTCTGCTGCTGGGCCACTCACCCCTCACCCCCACCTCCCCTTTATGCTGGTTTCTTCCCAGGCTTTCCCCAGAGGATTGTGGCCTGGGCGATCTGAGCTGAGCCATAGCCTCTGCTCTGGGACCTCCTTCTGCCCTTCGTCTGCTCAGGTCTCAGAGCTTTCCACTTCCTCCAGCTGCTGGCAGAACTGCTTGGCCACAGCCTTGAACCCCCTCTGCAGCCATTCTAGACTAGTGTGGACAAGGCACTGAGAAACCTGCTCTAGGGGAATGTGTCCTTGCCCATGGAGGAGGGCTTGGAACAAGGTGATCTGGAAGGTCCCTTTGAACTCAAACCTTTCTGTGAGTTTGAGGAGCTGAGGTGACTGCTGGTGGGGAAAGAGCTCCAAGAGGGCTCCAGTTTCAGCTGCAGTCACAAGCAGCTTGGATGCAGCTTTTTGGTTTCCGGGGGGCAGATTTTGCCTGGAGAGTGTCTCTGCCTATGGAGGAAGGGTTGGAACTGGATGATCCCTGAGGTCCCTTTGAGTCTAAAACACTCTAGGATTAGGTTGGAAGAACTTGCAAGAGCCTTGGTAAATCTTTTATTGGGATTGTTCCCTGCTCCAGGCACATTTTCCATGGAACTTGCAGCAACATGCAACAGTTGCTTCATCCCTGAGTGTACCAAGCCAGTCTTGGTGTTGGTGAGGTCAAGGTGATGATGTTGACATCATCATCAAGGCTTATGGAGACCACCTTGGGACCCAGCACGGCTTAGAGATCTCACCCCAGTCATCAGAGTGCTCTGCTCTGCCCTCTGACCCCCTCCCCCAAACAAGGCACATTTGAGTGCTCTGCCTGGGGATGGCACAGCAGCAACTGCTGTTACTGGTGCTATTGGTGCAGCAACCCCACATCCCAGGACAGCAAAACCAGGCGGAAAGGTCACTCTTGGAGTAGCTCTACTAGCAGTGTATCTTGGCACCAGGGTTGTCAGGTGGGCAGGAGGGGCCCATGGCTGCTGGGTACCTCCTGGTATCACTGGGAGTGGGGACTCTTGGAGGCTTTGCTGCCACTCTTCTTTGTCTGGTGGCTGCAGCTGCACAGGTGCTTGGTAAGGTCAATGTTCTGCTGTAACCTCTTGCCACCGGCACCACAGCTGTACAGCTTCTCCCCGGTGTAGATAAGGCAGTGATGGTTGAGAGCAGAGCTGTTGGCAAAGCTCTTTCTTACCACAGTCACCGCAGCTCTACGTCTTCAGCTGGGCATGGATGAGGAGGTGCTTGTGGTGCTTGTGAGGCTGGGACTGGTGGTGAAGCTGTTGCTGCAGTCACTGCAGCCACGGCTTCTGTGTGGAGTTGAGGCAACAGGAATGGCTGTGTATAGACCTGCTGGTAAAGCTCTTGCCACAGTCACTGCAGGTGTTTGGCTTCTCCCCAGTGTGGAGGTGACAGTGCTGGCTGAGAGCAACCACACATCCCAGCACAGCAAATCATGGCAGAATGGTTACGGATGGGGCTGGTCTACCAGCAGGGCATCCTGGCACCAGCACTGTCAGGAGGGCAAGCGGAGCACATGGCTGCTGGGCACACCCAAGTGTCACAGGGAGTGGGGACCCTTGGATGCTTTGTTACTGCTCTTCTTCTGGTGCCTGCGGCTGCGCAGGTGCATGGTCAGGGTGTAGCTCTGCCGGAAGCTCTCGCCGCAGTCGGCACAGGTGTACAGCTTCTCCCCGGTGTGGATGCGGTGGTGATTGGTCAGCTGGGATTTGGTGGTGAAGTTCTTGCCACAGTCACCACAGTGGAATGGCTTCTCCCCAGTGTGAATGCGATGGTGAATTCTGAGATCAGTGATGCTGCCGAAGGTCTTGCCACATTCACCGCAGATGTGCAGGTTCACTCCGATGTGGTTGAGGCAGTGATGACTGAGAGCAGAGCTGTGGAGAATGCTCTTGCCAGGTTCACTGCTGCCATACAGCTTCTCCCTGATGTGGATATGGCGGTGACTCCTCAGCTGGGATTTGGTGGTGAAGTTCTTGCCGCAGTCATCGCAGTGGAACGGCTTCTCCCCGGTGTGAATGCGATGGTGGACTTTGAGGTAAGTGATGCTGCTGAAGCCCTTGCCGCAGTCACTGCAACTGTATGGACTGACCCCGGTGTGGAGGTAACGGTGACAGATGAGAGCAGAGCTGTGGACGAAGCTCTTGCCGCAGTCACCACATCTGTATGGCTTCTCCCCGGTGTGCAAGAAGCGGTGGTAACTGAGAGAAACGTTGCTGACAAAGCTCTTGCCGCACTCATCGCAGCCGTACGGCTTCTCGCCGGTGTGGATGAGGCGGTGACGCTTAAGGTGGGAACTGAAGGGGAAGCTCTTTCCACACTCAGCACAGGGGAATGTCTCCCCAGCATGGTTTCGGCGATGTACTCTGAGAGCAGTACTGCTGGAGAAGCTCTTGCCACACTCACCACAGCTGTAAGGCTTCTCCCCAGTGTGGATGTTGCGGTGAAAATTGAGAGTAGATTTGCTGCTGAAGCTCTTGCCGCAGTCACCACAGGGGAACTTCTTCCCAGCGTGTGTCTGGCGGTGATACCTGAGAGTAGAGCTACTGGCAAAGCTCTTGCCACACTCATCGCAGCTGTATGGCTTCTCCCCGCTGTGCACGTGCCAGTGCTCAAGGAGAGCAGTGCTGTTGGTGAAGCTCTTACCACAGTCACGGCAGGGGAACTGCTTCTTCTCAGCATGCATTTGCCGGTGCCTGCTGAGACCAGAGCTGCTGGCAAAGCTCTTACCACAGACATTACAGCTGTATGGCTTCTCCCCTGTGTGAATGTGACTATGACGTCTGAGATCAGAGCTGCTGGCAAAGCTCTTGCCACACACGCAGCACACCAGCCGAAGCTTGGGGTCCGGCTGCATTGCTCCCCGACGCCGCCGGAGGTTGGAGCGCCTCTGGCCGCAGTGGCTGCAGATGAAGCGCTGGGTGCCAGGCTGGGGGCACTGCTGCTTCCCCGGCTGCCAGCCGGGCGGGAGGCTCTGCCCGCACTCGGGGCACTGCTCCCCTGGCACACAGGGCTCCGCGGCAGCTTTACCTTCAACCTGCTGCTCTTTCCCTTCAACCTGCTGCTCTTTCCCTTCCTCCACCTCTTCCTCCTGGTCCTCCTCCAACTCATTCTCTGCTTCCTCCTCCTCCTCCTCCTCCTCCTCCTCCTCCTCCTCCTCCTCCTCCTCCTCCTCCTCCTCCTCCTCCTCCTCCTCCTCCACCTCCTCCTCCTCTTTACCTTCCTTCTCTTTCCCTTCGTGCTGCATTTCGGTCTCGGGGCGCCTCTGGCACAGATCCTTCTTCGGCTCCATGCTGCAGGGTCTCAGTCTGCTGCCATCCACGGGTCCCGACAGCCCTCGGCCGGATGGAGCCAGCAGCAGCCTGAGGCCGCCCAACAATGGAGCCCGGAAACTGCAAGGCCGAGATCCCGGCGCCGCTCTCGGCACTATCGCGATGCCTTCGCTCCCCGCCCTGCTCTCTCAGCTCCGTGTCCCCACTGCCTCCCTAAACAGAGGCTCGTTTGGGAGCTCTGCCTGGCAGCGCGGAGCGACGGCGCTGCGACAGCTCCTGCCACTGCTCTTTGCGCCGCCCCTGCGCTGACTGATGCCACTCGGGTTGCTGGTGTCGCTGAAGGCTGTGCTGCTCTGCCAGCAGGTCCAGATCCTTGTGTTGAATGCGCCACAACTGCACACAGGACTGCAGGTGAGGGCTCACACGACGAGCACCTCACACAACTTGCTGCTGCTTCTCCAGCGCTCTTGAGACCTTCTGCTGCTGGGCCACTCACCCCTCACCCCCACCTCCCCTTTATGCTGGTTTCTTCACAGGCTTTCCCCAGAGGATTGTGGCCTGGGCGATCTGAGCTGAGCCATAGCCTCTGCTCTGGGACCTCCTTCTATCCTTCGTCTGCTCAGGACTCAGAGCTCTCCACTTCCTCCAGCTGCTGGCAGAACTGCTTGGCCACAGCCTTGAACCCCCTCTGCAGCCATTCTAGACTAGTGTGGACAAGGCACTGAGAAACCTGCTCTAGGGGAATGTGTCCTTGCCCATGGAGGAGGGCTTGGAACAAGGTGATCTGGAAGGTCCCTTTGAACTCAAACCTTTCTGTGAGTTTGAGGAGCTGAGGTGACTGCTGGTGGGGAAAGAGCTCCAAGAGGGCTCCAGTTTCAGCTGCAGTCACAAGCAGCTTGGATGCAGCTTTTTGGTTTCTGGGGGGCAGATTTTGCCTGGAGAGTGTCTCTGCCTATGGAGGAAGGGTTGGAACTGGATGATCCCTGAGGTCCCTTTGAGTCTAAACCACTCTAGGATTAGGTTGGAAGAACTTGCAAGAGCCTTGGTAAATCTTTTATTGGGATTGTTCCCTGTTCCAGGCACATTTTCCATGGAACTTGCAGCAACATGCAACAATTGCTTAATCCCTGAGTGTACCAAGCCAGTCTTGGTGTTGGTGAGGAGAGGTGAAGGTGATGATGTTGACATCATCATCAGAGCTTATGGAGACCACCTTGGGACCCAGCACGGCTTAGAGATCTCACCCCAGTCATCAGAGCGCTCTGCTCTGCCCTCTGACCCCCTCCCCCAAACAAGGCACATTTGAGTGCTCTGCCTGGGGATGGCACAGCAGCAACTGCTGTTACTGGTGCTATTGGTGCAGCAACCCCACATCCCAGGACAGCAAAACCAGGCGGAAGGGTCACTCTTGGAGTAGCTCTACTAGCAGTGTATCTTGGCACCAGGGTTGTCAGGTGGGCAGGAGGGGCCCATGGCTGCTGGGTACCTCCTGGCATCACTGGGAGTGGGGACTCCTGGAGGCTTTGCTGCCACTCTTCTTTGTCTGGTGGCTGCAGCTGCACAGGTGCTTGGTAAGGTCAATGTTCTGCTGTAACCTCTTGCCACCAGCACCACAGTTGTACGACGTCTCCTCGGTGTAGATAAGGCAGTGATAGCTGAGATCAGAGCTATTGGTAAATCTCTTTCTTACCACCGGCACCACAGTTGTACGGCGTCTCCCCGGTGTAGATAAGGCAGTGATAGCTGAGAGCAGAGCTGTTGGCAAAGCTCTTTCTTACCACAGTCACCGCAGCTCTACGTCTTCAGCTGGGCATGGAGAGGAGGTGCTTGTGAGGCTGGGACTGGTGGTGAAGCTGTTGCTGCAGTCACTGCAGCCACGGCTTCTGTGTGGAGTTGAGGCAACAGGAATGGCTGTGTATAGACCTGCTGGTAAAGCTCTTGCCACAGTCACTGCAGGTGTTTGGCTTCTCCCCAGTGTGGAGGTGACAGTGCTGGCTGAGAGCAACCACACATCCCAGCACAGCAAATCATGGCAGAATGGTTACGGTTGGGCCAGCTCTACCAGCAGGGCATCCTGGCACCAGCACTGTCAGGAGGGCAGGAGGGGCACATGGCTGCTGGGCACCTCCTGGCATCACTGGGAGTGGGGACTCTTGGATGCTTTGTTGCTGTTCTTCTTCTGGTGCCTGCGGCTGCGCAGGTGCTTAGTCAGGGTGTAGCTCTGCCGGAAGCTCTTGCCGCAGTCGGCACAGGTGTACGGCTTCTCCCCGGTGTGGATGCGGTGGTGATTGGTCAGCTGGGATTTGGTGGTGAAGTTCTTGCCACAGTCACCACAGTGGAATGGCTTCTCCCCAGTGTGAATGCGGTGGTGAACTTTGAGATGAGTGATGTTGCCGAAGGTCTTGCCACACTCACCGCAGATGTGCAGGTTCACTCCGATGTTGTTGAGGCGGTGATGACTGAGAGCAGAGCTGTGGAGAATCCTCTTGCCAGGTTCACTGCTGCCATACAGCTTCTCCCTGATGTGGATATGGCGGTGACTGCTCAGCTGGGATTTGGTGGTGAAGTTCTTGCCGCAGTCATCGCAGTGGAACGGCTTCTCCCCGGTGTGAATGCGATGGTGGTCTTTGAGGTGAGTGATGCTGCTGAAGCTCTTGCTGCACTCACTGCAGCTGTATGGACCGACCTCGGTGTGGAGGTAACGGTGACAGATGAGAGCAGAGCTGCGGACAAAGCTCTTGCCGCAGTCACCACATCTGTACGGCTTCTCCCCGGTGTGCAAGAAGCGGTGGTAACTGAGAGAAACGTTGCTGACAAAGCTCTTGCCGCACTCATCGCAGACGTACGGCTTCCCGCCGGTATGGGTGAGGCAGTGACGCTTAAGGCGGGACCTGACAGTGAAGCTCTTTCCACTCTCAGCACAGGGGAATGTCTCCCCAGCATGGTTTCGGCGATGTACTCTGAGAGCAGTACTGCTGTAGAAGCTCTTGCCACACTCACCACAGCTGTAAGGCTTCTCCCCAGTGTGGATGTTGCGGTGAAAATTGAGAGCAGGTTTGCTGCTGAAGCTCTTGCCGCAGTCACCACAGGGGAACTTCTTCCCAGCATGTTTTTGGCGATGATTGGTGAGATTAGAGCTGCTGGCATAGCTCTTGCCACAGACAGTGCAGCTGTATGGCTTCTCCCCGGTGTGCACGTGCCAATGCTCAATCAGAGCAGTGCTGTTGGTGAAGCTCTTACCACAGTCACGGCAGGGGAACGGCTTCTTCTCAGCATGCGTTTGCCGGTGCCTGCGGAGACTAGAGCCGCTGGCAAAGCTCTTGCCACAGACATCACAGCTGAATGGCTTCTCCCCGGTGTGGATGCGACTGTGACGTCTGAGATAATCGTTTCTGGCAAAGCTCTTGCCACACTCGCCGCACACCAGCCGAAGCTTGGGGTCCGGCTGCGTTGCTCCCCGACGCCGCCGGAGGCTGGAGCGCCTCTGGCCGCAGTGGCTGCAGATGAAGCGCTGGGTGCCAGGCTGGGGGCACTGCTGCTTCCCCGGCTGCCAGCCGGGCGGGAGGCTCTGCCCACACTCGGGGCACTGCTCGCCTGGCACAGAGGCGTTCGCGGCAGCTTTACCTTCACCTTCAACCTGCTGCTCTTTCTCTTCCTCGGCCTCTTCCTCCAGGTCCTCCTCCAACTCATTCTCTGCTATCTTCTCCTCCTCCTCCTCCTCCTCCTCCTCCTCCTCCTCCTCCTCCTCCTCCTCCTCCTCCTCCTCCTCCTCCTCCTCCTCCCCTCCTCCTCCTCCTCCTCCTCCTCCTCCTCCTCCTCCTCCTCCTCCTCCTCCTCCTCCTCCTCCTCCTCCTCCTCCTCCTCCTCCTCCTCCTCCTCCTCCTCCTCCTCCTCCTCCTCCTCCTCCTCCACCTCCTCCTCCTCCTCCTCCTCCTCCTCCTCCTCCTCCTCCTCCTCCTCCTCCTCCTCCTCCTCCTCCTCCTCCTCCTCCTCCTCCTCCTCCTCCTCCTCCTCCTCCTCCTCCACCTCGTCGTCCTCCTCCTCCTCCTCCTCCTCCTCCTCCTCTTCCTCCTTCTCCTCCTCTTCCTCCTCCATCTCCTCCTCCTCCTCCTCCTCCTCTTTACCTTCCTTCTCTTTCCCTTCGTGCTGCATTTCGGTCTCGGGGCGGCTCTGGCACAGATCCTTCTTCGGCTCCATGCTGCAGGGTCTCAGTCTGCTGCCATCCACGGGTCCCGACTGCCCGAGGCCGGATGGAGCCAGCAGCAGCCTGAGGCCGCCCAACAATGGAGCCCGGAAACCGCAAGGCCGAGATCCCGGCGCCGCTCTCGGCACTATCGCGATGCCTTCGCTCCCCGCCCTGCTCTCTCAGCTCCGTGTCCCCACTGCCTCCCTAAACAGAGGCTCGTTTGGGAGCTCTGCCTGGCAGCGCGGAGCGACGGCGCTGCGGCAGCTGCTGCCACTGCTCTTAGCGCCGCCCCTGCGCTGACTGATGCCACTCGGGTTGCTGGTGTCGCTGAAGGCTGTGCTGCTCTGCCAGCAGGTCCAGATCCTTGTGTTGAATGCGCCACAACTGCACACAGGACTGCAGGTGAGGGCTCACACGACGAGCACCTCACACAACTTGCTGCTGCTTCTCCAGCGCTCTTGAGACCTTCTGCTGCTGGGCCACTCACCCCTCACCCCCACCTCCCCTTTATGCTGGTTTCTTCCCAGGCTTTCCCCAGAGGATTGTGGCCTGGGCGATATGAGCTGAGCCATAGCCTCTGCTCTGGGACCTCCTTCTGCCCTTTGTCTGCTCAGGGCTCAGAGCTCTCCACTTCCTCCAGCTGCTGGCAGAACTGCTTGGCCACAGCCTTGAACCCCCTCTGCAGCCATTCTAGACTAGTGTGGACAAGGCACTGAGAAACCTGCTCTAGGGGAATGTGTCCTTGCCCATGGAGGAGGGCTTGGAACAAGGTGATCTGGAAGGTCCCTTTGAACCCAAACCTTTCTGTGAGTTTGAGGAGCTGAGGTGACTGCTGGTGGGGAAAGAGCTCCAAGAGGGCTCCAGTTTCAGCTGCAGTCACAAGCAGCTTGGATGCAGCTTTTTGGTTTCTGGGGGGCAAATTTTGCCTGGAGAGTGTCTCTGCCTATGGAGGAAGGGTTGGAACTGGATGATCCCTGAGGTCCCTTTGAGTCTAAACCACTCTAGGTTTGGGTTGGAAGAACTTGCAAGAGCCTTGGTAAATCTTTTATTGGGATTGTTCCCTGCCCCAGGCACATTTTCCATGGAACTTGCAGCAACATGCAACAATTGCTTAATCCCTGAGTGTACCAAGCCAGTCTTGGTGTTGGTGAGGTGAAGGTGATGATGTTGACATCATCATCAGGGCTTATGGAGACCACCTTGGGACCCAGCATGGCTTAGAGATCTCACCCCAGTCATCAGAGTGCTCTGCTCTGCCCTCTGACCCCCTCCCCCAAACAAGGCACATTTGAGTGCTCTGCCTGGGGATGGCACAGCAGCAACTGCTGTTACTGGTGCTATTGGTGCAGCAACCCCACATCCCAGGACAGCAAAACCAGGCGGAAGGGTCACTCTTGGAGTAGCTCTACTAGCAGTGTATCTTGGCACCAGGGTTGTCAGGTGGGCAGGAGGGGCCCATGGCTGCTGGGTACCTCCTGGCATCACTGGGAGTGGGGACTCTTGGAGGCTTTGCTGCCACTCTTCTTTGTCTGGTGGCTGCAGCTCCACAGGTGCTAGGTAAGGTCAATGTTCTGCTGTAACCTCTTGCCACCGGCACCACAGTTGTACGACGTCTCCCCGGTGTAGATAAGGCAGTGATAGTTGAGAGCAGAGCTGTTGGCAAAGCTCTTTCTTACCACTGGCACCACAGGTGTACGGCGTCTCCCCGGTGTAGACAAGGCAGTGATAGCTGAGAGCAGAGCTGTTGGCAAAGCTCTTTCTTAGCACAGCCACCACAGCTCTACGTCTTCAGCTGGGCATGGATGAGGAGGTGCTTGTGAGGCTGGGACTGGTGGTGAAGCTGTTGCTGCAGTCACTGCAGCCACGGCTTCTGTGTGGAGTTGAGGCAACAGGAATGGCTGTGTATAGACCTGCTGGTAAAGCTCTTGCCACAGTCACTGCAGGTGTTTGGCTTCTCCCCAGTGTGGAGGTGACAGTGCTGGCTGAGAGCAACCACACATCCCAGCACAGCAAATCATGGCAGAATGGTTACGGTTGGGGCAGCTCTACCAGCAGGGCATCCTGGCACCAGCACTGTCAGGAGGGCAGGAGGGGCACATGGCTGCTGGGCACCTCCTGGCATCACTGGGAGTGGGGACTCATGGATGCTTTGTTGCTGTTCTTCTTCTGGTGCCTGCGGCTGCGCAGGTGCTTAGTCAGGGTGTAGCTCTGCCGGAAGCTCTTGCCGCAGTCGGCGCAGGTGTACGGCTTCTCCCCGGTGTGGATGCGGTGGTGATTGGTCAGCTGGGATTTGGTGGTGAAGTTCTTGCCACAGTCACCACAGTGGAATGGCTTCTCCCCAGTGTGAATGCGGTGGTGAACTTTGAGATCAGTGATGCTGCCGAAGGTCTTGCCACACTCACCGCAGATGTGCAGGTTCACTCCGATGTGGTTGAGGCGGTGATGACTGAGAGCAGAGCTGTGGAGAATCCTCTTGCCAGGTTCACTGCTGCCATACAGCTTCTCCCTGATGTGGATATGGCGGTGACTGCTCAGCTGGGATTTGGTGGTGAAGTTCTTGCCGCAGTCATCGCAGTGGAACGGCTTCTCCCCGGTGTGAATGCGATGGTGGTCTTTGAGGTGAGTGATGCTGCTGAAGCTCTTGCTGCACTCACTGCAGCTGTATGGACCGACCTCGGTGTGGAGGTAACGGTGACAGATGAGAGCAGAGCTGCGGACAAAGCTCTTGCCGCAGTCACCACATCTGTACGGCTTCTCCCCGGTGTGCAAGAAGCGGTGGTAACTGAGAGAAACGTTGCTGACAAAGCTCTTGCCGCACTCATCGCAGACGTACGGCTTCCCGCCGGTATGGGTGAGGCAGTGACGCTTAAGGCGGGACCTGACAGTGAAGCTCTTTCCACTCTCAGCACAGGGGAATGTCTCCCCAGCATGGTTTCGGCGATGTACTCTGAGAGCAGTACTGCTGTAGAAGCTCTTGCCACACTCACCACAGCTGTAAGGCTTCTCCCCAGTGTGGATGTTGCGGTGAAAATTGAGAGTAGATTTGCTGCTGAAGCTCTTGCCGCAGTCACCACAGGGGAACTTCTTCCCAGCGTGTGTCTGGCGGTGATACCTGAGAGTAGAGCTACTGGCAAAGCTCTTGCCACACTCATCGCAGCTGTATGGCTTCTCCCCGCTGTGCACGTGCCAGTGCTCAAGGAGAGCAGTGCTGTTGGTGAAGCTCTTACCACAGTCACCACAGGGGAACTGCTTCTTCTCAGCATGCATTTGCCGGTGCCTGCTGAGACCAGAGCTGCTGGCAAAGCTCTTACCACAGACATTACAGCTGTATGGCTTCTCCCCTGTGTGAATGTGACTATGACGTCTGAGATCAGAGCTGCTGGCAAAGCTCTTGCCACACACGCCGCACACCAGCCGAAGCTTGGGGTCCGGCTGCATTGCTCCCCGACGCCGCCGGAGGTTGGAGCGCCTCTGGCCGCAGTGGCTGCAGATGAAGCGCTGGGTGCCAGGCTGGGGGCACTGCTGCTTCCCCGGCTGCCAGCCGGGCGGGAGGCTCTGCCCGCACTCGGGGCACTGCTCCCCTGGCACACAGGGCTCCGCGGCAGCTTTACCTTCAACCTGCTGCTCTTTCCCTTCCTCCACCTCTTCCTCCTGGTCCTCCTCCAACTCATTCTCTGCTTCCTCCTCCTCCTCCTCCTCCTCCTCCTCCTCCTCCTCCTCCTCCTCCTCCTCCTCCTCCTCCTCCTCCTCCTCCTCCTCCACCTCCTCCTCCTCTTTACCTTCCTTCTCTTTCCCTTCGTGCTGCATTTCGGTCTCGGGGCGCCTCTGGCACAGATCCTTCTTCGGCTCCATGCTGCAGGGTCTCAGTCTGCTGCCATCCACGGGTCCCGACAGCCCTCGGCCGGATGGAGCCAGCAGCAGCCTGAGGCCGCCCAACAATGGAGCCCGGAAACTGCAAGGCCGAGATCCCGGCGCCGCTCTCGGCACTATCGCGATGCCTTCGCTCCCCGCCCTGCTCTCTCAGCTCCGTGTCCCCACTGCCTCCCTAAACAGAGGCTCGTTTGGGAGCTCTGCCTGGCAGCGCGGAGCAACGGCGCTGCGACAGCTCCTGCCACTGCTCTTTGCGCCGCCCCTGCGCTGACTGATGCCACTCGGGTTGCTGGTGTCGCTGAAGGCTGTGCTGCTCTGCCAGCAGGTCCAGATCCTTGTGTTGAATGCGCCACAACTGCACACAGGACTGCAGGTGAGGGCTCACACGACGAGCACCTCACACAACTTGCTGCTGCTTCTCCAGCGCTCTTGAGACCTTCTGCTGCTGGGCCACTCACCCCTCACCCCCACCTCCCCTTTATGCTGGTTTCTTCACAGGCTTTCCCCAGAGGATTGTGGCCTGGGCGATCTGAGCTGAGCCATAGCCTCTGCTCTGGGACCTCCTTCTATCCTTCGTCTGCTCAGGACTCAGAGCTCTCCACTTCCTCCAGCTGCTGGCAGAACTGCTTGGCCACAGCCTTGAACCCCCTCTGCAGCCATTCTAGACTAGTGTGGACAAGGCACTGAGAAACCTGCTCTAGGGGAATGTGTCCTTGCCCATGGAGGAGGGCTTGGAACAAGGTGATCTGGAAGGTCCCTTTGAACTCAAACCTTTCTGTGAGTTTGAGGAGCTGAGGTGACTGCTGGTGGGGAAAGAGCTCCAAGAGGGCTCCAGTTTCAGCTGCAGTCACAAGCAGCTTGGATGCAGCTTTTTGGTTTCTGGGGGGCAGATTTTGCCTGGAGAGTGTCTCTGCCTATGGAGGAAGGGTTGGAACTGGATGATCCCTGAGGTCCCTTTGAGTCTAAACCACTCTAGGATTAGGTTGGAAGAACTTGCAAGAGCCTTGGTAAATCTTTTATTGGGATTGTTCCCTGTTCCAGGCACATTTTCCATGGAACTTGCAGCAACATGCAACAATTGCTTAATCCCTGAGTGTACCAAGCCAGTCTTGGTGTTGGTGAGGAGAGGTGAAGGTGATGATGTTGACATCATCATCAGAGCTTATGGAGACCACCTTGGGACCCAGCACGGCTTAGAGATCTCACCCCAGTCATCAGAGCGCTCTGCTCTGCCCTCTGACCCCCTCCCCCAAACAAGGCACATTTGAGTGCTCTGCCTGGGGATGGCACAGCAGCAACTGCTGTTACTGGTGCTATTGGTGCAGCAACCCCACATCCCAGGACAGCAAAACCAGGCGGAAGGGTCACTCTTGGAGTAGCTCTACTAGCAGTGTATCTTGGCACCAGGGTTGTCAGGTGGGCAGGAGGGGCCCATGGCTGCTGGGTACCTCCTGGCATCACTGGGAGTGGGGACTCCTGGAGGCTTTGCTGCCACTCTTCTTTGTCTGGTGGCTGCAGCTGCACAGGTGCTTGGTAAGGTCAATGTTCTGCTGTAACCTCTTGCCACCAGCACCACAGTTGTACGACGTCTCCTCGGTGTAGATAAGGCAGTGATAGCTGAGATCAGAGCTATTGGTAAATCTCTTTCTTACCACCGGCACCACAGTTGTACGGCGTCTCCCCGGTGTAGATAAGGCAGTGATAGCTGAGAGCAGAGCTGTTGGCAAAGCTCTTTCTTACCACAGTCACCGCAGCTCTACGTCTTCAGCTGGGCATGGATGAGGAGGTGCTTGTGAGGCTGGGACTGGTGGTGAAGCTGTTGCTGCAGTCACTGCAGCCACGGCTTCTGTGTGGAGTTGAGGCAACAGGAATGGCTGTGTATAGACCTGCTGGTAAAGCTCTTGCCACAGTCACTGCAGGTGTTTGGCTTCTCCCCAGTGTGGAGGTGACAGTGCTGGCTGAGAGCAACCACACATCCCAGCACAGCAAATCATGGCAGAATGGTTACGGTTGGGCCAGCTCTACCAGCAGGGCATCCTGGCACCAGCACTGTTAGGAGGGCAGGAGGGGCACATGGCTGCTGGGCACCTCCTGGCATCACTGGGAGTGGGGACTCTTGGATGCTTTGTTGCTGTTCTTCTTCTGGTGCCTGCGGCTGCGCAGGTGCTTAGTCAGGGTGTAGCTCTGCCGGAAGCTCTTGCCGCAGTCGGCACATGTGTACGGCTTCTCCCCGGTGTGGATGCGGTGGTGATTGGTCAGCTGGGATTTGGTGGTGAAGTTCTTGCCACAGTCACCACAGTGGAATGGCTTCTCCCCAGTGTGAATGCGGTGGTGAACTTTGAGATGAGTGATGTTGCCGAAGGTCTTGCCACACTCACCGCAGATGTGCAGGTTCACTCCGATGTTGTTGAGGCGGTGATGACTGAGAGCAGAGCTGTGGAGAATCCTCTTGCCAGGTTCACTGCTGCCATACAGCTTCTCCCTGATGTGGATATGGCGGTGACTGCTCAGCTGGGATTTGGTGGTGAAGTTCTTGCCGCAGTCATCGCAGTGGAACGGCTTCTCCCCGGTGTGAATGCGATGGTGGTCTTTGAGGTGAGTGATGCTGCTGAAGCTCTTGCTGCACTCACTGCAGCTGTATGGACTGACCTCGGTGTGGAGGTAACGGTGACAGATGAGAGCAGAGCTGCGGACAAAGCTCTTGCCGCAGTCACCACATCTGTACGGCTTCTCCCCGGTGTGCAAGAAGCGGTGGTAACTGAGAGAAACGTTGCTGACAAAGCTCTTGCCGCACTCATCGCAGACGTATGGCTTCCCGCCGGTATGGGTGAGGCAGTGACGCTTAAGGCGGGACCTGACAGTGAAGCTCTTTCCACTCTCAGCACAGGGGAATGTCTCCCCAGCATGGTTTCGGCGATGTACTCTGAGAGCAGTACTGCTGTAGAAGCTCTTGCCACACTCACCACAGCTGTAAGGCTTCTCCCCAGTGTGGATGTTGCGGTGAAAATTGAGAGCAGGTTTGCTGCTGAAGCTCTTGCCGCAGTCACCACAGGGGAACTTCTTCCCAGCATGTTTTTGGCGATGATTGGTGAGATTAGAGCTGCTGGCATAGCTCTTGCCACAGACAGTGCAGCTGTATGGCTTCTCCCCGGTGTGCACGTGCCAATGCTCAATCAGAGCAGTGCTGTTGGTGAAGCTCTTACCACAGTCACGGCAGGGGAACGGCTTCTTCTCAGCATGCGTTTGCCGGTGCCTGCGGAGACTAGAGCCGCTGGCAAAGCTCTTGCCACAGACATCACAGCTGAATGGCTTCTCCCCGGTGTGGATGCGACTGTGACGTCTGAGATAATCGTTTCTGGCAAAGCTCTTGCCACACTCGCCGCACACCAGCCGAAGCTTGGGGTCCGGCTGCGTTGCTCCCCGACGCCGCCGGAGGCTGGAGCGCCTCTGGCCGCAGTGGCTGCAGATGAAGCGCTGGGTGCCAGGCTGGGGGCACTGCTGCTTCCCCGGCTGCCAGCCGGGCGGGAGGCTCTGCCCACACTCGGGGCACTGCTCGCCTGGCACAGAGGCGTTCGCGGCAGCTTTACCTTCACCTTCAACCTGCTGCTCTTTCTCTTCCTCGGCCTCTTCCTCCAGGTCCTCCTCCAACTCATTCTCTGCTATCTTCTCCTCCTCCTCCTCCTCCTCCTCCTCCTCCTCCTCCTCCTCCTCTCCTCCTCCTCTCCTCCTCCTCCTCCATCCTCCTTCCCCTCTTCCTCCTCCTCCTCCTTCTCCTCCTCCTTCTCCTCCTCCTCCTCCTCCTCCTCTTTACCTTCCTTCTCTTTCCCTTCGTGCTGCATTTCGGTCTCGGGGCGGCTCTGGCACAGATCCTTCTTCGGCTCCATGCTGCAGGGTCTCAGTCTGCTGCCATCCACGGGTCCCGACTGCCCGAGGCCGGATGGAGCCAGCAGCAGCCTGAGGCCGCCCAACAATGGAGCCCGGAAACCGCAAGGCCGAGATCCCGGCGCCGCTCTCGGCACTATCGCGATGCCTTCGCTCCCCGCCCTGCTCTCTCAGCTCCGTGTCCCCACTGCCTCCCTAAACAGAGGCTCGTTTGGGAGCTCTGCCTGGCAGCGCGGAGCGACGGCGCTGCGGCAGCTGCTGCCACTGCTCTTAGCGCCGCCCCTGCGCTGACTGATGCCACTCGGGTTGCTGGTGTCGCTGAAGGCTGTGCTGCTCTGCCAGCAGGTCCAGATCCTTGTGTTGAATGCGCCACAACTGCACACAGGACTGCAGGTGAGGGCTCACACGACGAGCACCTCACACAACTTGCTGCTGCTTCTCCAGCGCTCTTGAGACCTTCTGCTGCTGGGCCACTCACCCCTCACCCCCACCTCCCCTTTATGCTGGTTTCTTCCCAGGCTTTCCCCAGAGGATTGTGGCCTGGGCGATCTGAGCTGAGCCATAGCCTCTGCTCTGGGACCTCCTTCTGCCCTTTGTCTGCTCAGGGCTCAGAGCTCTCCACTTCCTCCAGCTGCTGGCAGAACTGCTTGGCCACAGCCTTGAACCCCCTCTGCAGCCATTCTAGACTAGTGTGGACAAGGCACTGAGAAACCTGCTCTAGGGGAATGTATCCTTGCCCATGGAGGAGGGCTTGGAACAAGGTGATCTGGAAGGTCCCTTTGAACCCAAACCTTTCTGTGAGTTTGAGGAGCTGAGGTGACTGCTGGTGGGGAAAGAGCTCCAAGAGGGCTCCAGTTTCAGCTGCAGTCACAAGCAGCTTGGATGCAGCTTTTTGGTTTCTGGGGGGCAAATTTTGCCTGGAGAGTGTCTCTGCCTATGGAGGAAGGGTTGGAACTGGATGATCCCTGAGGTCCCTTTGAGTCTAAACCACTCTAGGTTTGGGTTGGAAGAACTTGCAAGAGCCTTGGTAAATCTTTTATTGGGATTGTTCCCTGCCCCAGGCACATTTTCCATGGAACTTGCAGCAACATGCAACAATTGCTTAATCCCTGAGTGTACCAAGCCAGTCTTGGTGTTGGTGAGGTGAAGGTGATGATGTTGACATCATCATCAGGGCTTATGGAGACCACCTTGGGACCCAGCATGGCTTAGAGATCTCACCCCAGTCATCAGAGTGCTCTGCTCTGCCCTCTGACCCCCTCCCCCAAACAAGGCACATTTGAGTGCTCTGCCTGGGGATGGCACAGCAGCAACTGCTGTTACTGGTGCTATTGGTGCAGCAACCCCACATCCCAGGACAGCAAAACCAGGCAGAAGGGTCACTGTTGGAGTAGCTCTACTAGCAGTGTATCTTGGCACCAGGGTTGTCAGGTGGGCAGGAGGGGCCCATGGCTGCTGGGTACCTCCTGGCATCACTGGGAGTGGGGACTCTTGGAGGCTTTGCTGCCACTCTTCTTTGTCTGGTGGCTGCAGCTCCACAGGTGCTAGGTAAGGTCAATGTTCTGCTGTAACCTCTTGCCACCGGCAGCACAGCTGTACAGCTTCTCCCCGGTGTAGATAAGGCAGTGATAGTTGAGAGCAGAGCTGTTGGCAAAGCTCTTTCTTACCACTGGCACCACAGGTGTACGGCGTCTCCCCGGTGTAGACAAGGCAGTGATAGCTGAGAGCAGAGCTGTTGGCAAAGCTCTTTCTTAGCACAGCCACCACAGCTCTACGTCTTCAGCTGGGCATGGATGAGGAGGTGCTTGTGAGGCTGGGACTGGTGGTGAAGCCGTGGCTGCAGTGACTGCAGCCACGGCTTCTGTGTGGAGTTGAGGCAACAGGAATGGCTGTGTATAGACCTGCTGGTAAAGCTCTTGCCACAGTCACTGCAGGTGTTTGGCTTCTCCCCAGTGTGGAGGTGACAGTGCTGGCTGAGAGCAACCACACATCCCAGCACAGCAAATCATGGCAGAATGGTTACGGTTGGGGCAGCTCTACCAGCAGGGCATCCTGGCACCAGCACTGTCAGGAGGGCAGGAGGGGCACATGGCTGCTGGGCACCTCCTGGCATCACTGGGAGTGGGGACTCATGGATGCTTTGTTGCTGTTCTTCTTCTGGTGCCTGCGGCTGCGCAGGTGCTTAGTCAGGGTGTAGCTCTGCCGGAAGCTCTTGCCGCAGTCGGCGCAGGTGTACGGCTTCTCCCCGGTGTGGATGCGGTGGTGATTGGTCAGCTGGGATTTGGTGGTGAAGTTCTTGCCACAGTCACCACAGTGGAATGGCTTCTCCCCAGTGTGAATGCGGTGGTGAACTTTGAGATCAGTGATGCTGCCGAAGGTCTTGCCACACTCACCGCAGATGTGCAGGTTCACTCCGATGTGGTTGAGGCGGTGATGACTGAGAGCAGAGCTGTGGAGAATCCTCTTGCCAGGTTCACTGCTGCCATACAGCTTCTCCCTGATGTGGATATGGCGGTGACTGCTCAGCTGGGATTTGGTGGTGAAGTTCTTGCCGCAGTCATCGCAGTGGAACGGCTTCTCCCCGGTGTGAATGCGATGGTGGTCTTTGAGGTGAGTGATGCTGCTGAAGCTCTTGCTGCACTCACTGCAGCTGTATGGACCGACCTCGGTGTGGAGGTAACGGTGACAGATGAGAGCAGAGCTGCGGACAAAGCTCTTGCCGCAGTCACCACATCTGTACGGCTTCTCCCCGGTGTGCAAGAAGCGGTGGTAACTGAGAGAAACGTTGCTGACAAAGCTCTTGCCGCACTCATCGCAGACGTATGGCTTCTCGCCGGTATGGGTGAGGCAGTGACGCTTAAGGCGGGACCTGACAGTGAAGCTCTTTCCACTCTCAGCACAGGGGAATGTCTCCCCAGCATGGTTTCGGCGATGTACTCTGAGAGCAGTACTGCTGTAGAAGCTCTTGCCACACTCACCACAGCTGTAAGGCTTCTCCCCAGTGTGGATGTTGCGGTGAAAATTGAGAGCAGGTTTGCTGCTGAAGCTCTTGCCGCAGTCACCACAGGGGAACTTCTTCCCAGCATGTTTTTGGCGATGATTGGTGAGATTAGAGCTGCTGGCATAGCTCTTGCCACAGACAGTGCAGCTGTATGGCTTCTCCCCGGTGTGCACGTGCCAGTGCTGAATTAGAGCAGTGCTGTTGGTGAAGCTCTTACCACAGTCACGGCAGGGGAACGGCTTCTTCTCAGCATGCGTTTGCCGGTGCCTGCGGAGACTAGAGCCGCTGGCAAAGCTCTTGCCACAGACATCACAGCTGAATGGCTTCTCCCCGGTGTGGATGCGACTGTGACGTCTGAGATAATCGTTTCTGGCAAAGCTCTTGCCACACTCGCCGCACACCAGCCGAAGCTTGGGGTCCGGCTGCGTTGCTCCCCGACGCCGCCGGAGGCTGGAGCGCCTCTGGCCGCAGTGGCTGCAGATGAAGCGCTGGGTGCCAGGCTGGGGGCACTGCTGCTTCCCCGGCTGCCAGCCGGGCGGGAGGCTCTGCCCACACTCGGGGCACTGCTCGCCTGGCACAGAGGCGTTCGCGGCAGCTTTACCTTCACCTTCATCCTGCTGCTCTTTCTCTTCCTCCGCCTCTTCCTCCAGGTCCTCCTCCAACTCATTCTCTGCTATCTCCTCCTCCTCCTCCTCCTCCTCCTCCTCCTCCTCCTCCTCCTCCTCCTCCTCCTCCTCCTCCTCCTCCTCCTCCTCCTCCTCCTCCTCCTCCTCCTCCTCCTCCTCCTCCTCTTTACCTTCCTTCTCTTTCCCTTCGTGCTGCATTTCGGTCTCGGGGCGGCTCTGGCACAGATCCTTCTTCGGCTCCATGCTGCAGGGTCTCAGTCTGCTGCCATCCGCGGGTCCCGACTGCCCTCGGCCGGATGGAGCCAGCAGCAGCCTGAGGCCGCCCAACAATGGAGCCCGGAAACTGCAAGGCCGAGATCCCGGCGCCGCTCTCGGCACTATCGCGATGCCTTCGCTCCCCGCCCTGCTCTCTCAGCTCCGTGTCCCCACTGCCTCCCTAAACGGAGGCTCGTTTGGGAGCTCTGCCTGGCAGCGCGGAGCAACGGCGCTGCGGCAGCTGCTGCCACTGCTCTTTGCGCCGCCCCTGCGCTGACTGATGCCACTCGGGTTGCTGGTGTCGCTGAAGGCTGTGCTGCTCTGCCAGCAGGTCCAGATCCTCGTGTTGAATGCTCCACAACTGCAAACAGGACTGCAGGTGAGGGCTCACACGACGAGCACCTCACACAACTTGCTGCTGCTTCTCCAGCGCTCTTGAGACCTTCTGCTGCTGGGCCCCTCACCCCTCACCCCCACCTCCCCTTTATGCTGGTTTCTTCCCAGGCTTTCCCCAGAGGATTGTGGCCTGGGCGATCTGAGCTGAGCCATAGCCTCTGCTCTGGGACCTCCTTCTGCCCTTCGTCTGCTCAGGACTGAGAGCTCTCCACTTCCTCCAGCTGCTGGCAGAACTGCTTGGCCGCAGCCTTGAACCCCCTCTGCAGCCATTCTAGACTAGTGTGGACAAGGCACTGAGAAACCTGCTCTAGGGGAATGTGTCCTTGCCCATGGAGGAGGGCTTGGAACAAGGTGATCTGGAAGGTCCCTTTGAACTCAAACCTTTCTGTGAGTTTGAGGAGCTGAGGTGACTGCTGGTGGGGAAAGAGCTCCAAGAGGGCTCCAGTTTCAGCTGCAGTCACAAGCAGCTTGGATGCAGCTTTTTGGTTTCTGGGGGGCAGATTTTGCCTGGAGAGTGTCTCTGCCTATGGAGGAAGGGTTGGAACTGGATGATCCCTGAGGTCCCTTCCAGTCTAAACCACTCTAGGATTGGGTTGGAAGAACTTGCAAGAGCCTTGGTAAATCTTTTATTGGGATTGTTCCCTGCCCCAGGCACATTTTCCATGGAACTTGCAGCAACATGCAACAGTTGCTTCATCCCTGAGTGTACCAAGCCAGTCTTGGTGTTGGTGAGGTGAAGGTGATGATGTTGACATCATCATCAGGGCTTATGGAGACCACCTTGGGACCCAGCATGGCTTAGAGATCTCACCCCAGTCATCAGAGTGCTCTGCTCTGCCCTCTGACCCCCTCCCCCAAACAAGGCACATTTGAGTGCTCTGCCTGGGGATGGCACAGCAGCAACTGCTGTTACTGGTGCTATTGGTGCAGCAACCCCACATCCCAGGACAGCAAAACCAGGCAGAAGGGTCACTCTTGGAGTAGCTCTACTAGCAGTGTATCTTGGCACCAGGGTTGTCAGGTGGGCAGGAGGGGCCCATGGCTGCTGGGTACCTCCTGGCATCACTGGGAGTGGGGACTCTCGGAGGCTTTGCTGCCACTCTTCTTTGTCTGGTGGCTGCAGCTGCACAGGTGCTTGGTAAGGTCAATGTTCTGCTGTAACCTCTTGCCACCGGCACCACAGTTGTACGACGTCTCCCCGGTGTAGATAAGGCAGTGATGGTTGAGAGCAGAGCTGTTGTCAAAGCTCTTTCTTACCACTGGCACCACAGGTGTACGGCGTCTCCCCGGTGTAGACAAGGCAGTGATAGCTGAGAGCAGAGCTGTTGGCAAAGCTCTTTCTTAGCACAGCCACCACAGCTCTACGTCTTCAGCTGGGCATGGATGAGGAGGTGCTTGTGAGGCTGGGACTGGTGGTGAAGCTGTTGCTGCAGTCACTGCAGCCACGGCTTCTGTGTGGAGTTGAGGCAACAGGAATGGCTGTGTATAGACCTGCTGGTAAAGCTCTTGCCACAGTCACTGCAGGTGTTTGGCTTCTCCCCAGTGTGGAGGTGACAGTGCTGGCTGAGAGCAACCACACATCCCAGCACAGCAAATCATGGCAGAATGGTTACGGTTGGGGCAGCTCTACCAGCAGGGCATCCTGGCACCAGCACTGTCAGGAGGGCAGGAGGGGCACATGGCTGCTGGGCACCTCCTGGCATCACTGGGGGTGGGGACTCTTGGATGCTTTGTTGCTGTTCTTCTTCTGGTGCCTGCGGCTGCGCAGGTGCTTAGTCAGGGTGTAGCTCTGCCGGAAGCTCTTGCCGCAGTCGGCACAGGTGTACGGCTTCTCCCCAGTGTGGATGCGGTGGTGATTGGTCAGCTGGGATTTGGTGGTGAAGTTCTTGCCACAGTCACCACAGTGGAATGGCTTCTCCCCAGTGTGAATGCGGTGGTGAACTTTGAGATCAGTGATGCTGCCGAAGGTCTTGCCACACTCACCGCAGATGTGCAGGTTCACTCCGATGTTGTTGAGGCGGTGATGACTGAGAGCAGAGCTGTGGAGAATGCTCTTGCCAGGTTCACTGCTGCCATACAGCTTCTCCCTGATGTGGATATGGCGGTGACTGCTCAGCTGGGATTTGGTGGTGAAGTTCTTGCCGCAGTCATCGCAGTGGAACGGCTTCTCCCCGGTGTGAATGCGATGGTGGTCTTTGAGGTGAGTGATGCTGCTGAAGCTCTTGCTGCACTCACTGCAGCTGTATGGACCGACCTCGGTGTGGAGGTAACGGTGACAGATGAGAGCAGAGCTGCGGACAAAGCTCTTGCCGCAGTCACCACATCTGTACGGCTTCTCCCCGGTGTGCAAGAAGCGGTGGTAACTGAGAGAAACGTTGCTGACAAAGCTCTTGCCGCACTCATCGCAGCCGTACGGCTTCCCGCCGGTATGGGTGAGGCAGTGACGCTTAAGGCGGGACCTGACGGTGAAGCTCTTTCCACACTCAGCACAGGGGAATGTCTCCCCAGCATGGTTTCGGCAATGTACTGTGAGTCCAGAGCGGCTGGAGAAGCTCTTGCCACACTCACCACAGCTGTAAGGCTTCTCCCCAGTGTGGATGTTGCGGTGAAAATTGAGAGCAGGTTTGCTGCTGAAGCTCTTGCCGCAGTCACCACAGGGGAACTTCTTCCCAGCATGTTTTTGGCGATGATTGCAGAGATAAGAGCTGCTGGCATAGCTCTTGCCACAGACAGTGCAGCTGTATGGCTTCTCCCCGGTGTGCACGTGCCAGTGCTGAATTAGAGCAGTGCTGTTGGTGAAGCTCTTACCACAGTCACGGCAGGGGAACGGCTTCTTCTCAGCATGCGTTTGCCGGTGCCTGCTGAGACTAGAGCCGCTGGCAAATCTCTTGCCACAGACATCACAGCTGAATGGCTTCTCCCCTGTGTGGATCTGACTGTGACGTATGAGATAATCGTTTCTGGTAAAGCTCTTGCCACACTCACCACAGCCATAGAGCTTCTCTCCAGCGTGGACGCAATGGTGACTGTTAAGGCGGGAACTGGTGGTGAAACTCTTGCCACACTCCCTGCAACTGTATGAATTCTCCCTGGTGTGGCCGTTCCAGTGCCGGATTAGGGCAGAGCTGGTGGTGAAGCTTTTGCCGCAGTCACCACAGGGGAACTGCTTCCCAGCATGCATTTGCCGGTGCCGGATGAGAGCAGAGCTGCTGGCAAAGCTCTTGCCACACTCGCCGCACACCAGCCGAAGCTTGGGGTCCGGCTGCGTCGCTCCCCGACGTCGCCGACGGTTGGAGTGCCTCTGGCCGCAGTGGGTGCAGATGAAGCGCTGGGTGCCAGGCTGGGGGCACTGCTGCTTCCCCGGCTGCCAGCCGGGCGGGAGGCTCTGCCCACACTCGGGGCACTGCTCGCCTGGCACAGAGGCGTTCGCGGCAGCTTTACCTTCACCTTCAACCTGCTGATCTTTCTCTTCCTCCGCCTCTTCCTCCTGGTCCTCCTCCAACTCATTCTCTGCTTCCTCCTCCTCCTCCTCCACCTCCTCCTCTTCCTCCTCTTCTTTACCTTTCTTCTCTTTCCCTTCGTACTGCGTTTCGGTCTCGGGGCGGCTCTGGCACAGATCCTTCTTCGGCTCCATGCTGCAGGGTCTCAGTCGGCTGCCATCCACGGGTCCCGACAGCCCTCGACGGGATGGAGCCAGCAGTAGCCTGAGGCCGCCCAACAATGGAGCCCGGAAACCGCAAGGCCGAGATCCCGGCGCCGCTCTCGGCACTATCGCGATGCCTTCGCTCCCCGCCCTGCTCTCTCAGCTCCGTGTCCCCACTGCCTCCCTAAACGGAGGCCCGTTTGGGAGCTCTGCCTGGCAGCGCGGAGCGACGGCGATGCGGCAGTTGCTGCCACTGCTCTTAGCGCGGCCCCTGCGCTGACTGATGCCACTCGGGTTGCTGGTGTCGCTGAAGACTGTGCTGCTCTGCCAGCAGGTCCAGATCCTTGTGTTGAATGCTCCACAACTGCACACAGGACTGCAGGTGAGGGCTCACACGACGAGCACCTCACACAACTTGCTGCTGCTTCTCCAGCGCTCTTGAGACCTTCTGCTGCTGGGCCACTCACCCCTCACCCCCACCTCCCCTTTATGCTGGTTTCTTCCCAGGCTTTCCCCAGAGGATTGTGGCCTGGGCGATATGAGCTGAGCCATAGCCTCTGCTCTGGGACCTCCTTCTGCCCTTTGTCTGCTCAGGGCTCAGAGCTCTCCACTTCCTCCAGCTGCTGGCAGAACTGCTTGGCCACAGCCTTGAACCCCCTCTGCAGCCATTCTAGACTAGTGTGGACAAGGCACTGAGAAACCTGCTCTAGGGGAATGTGTCCTTGCCCATGGAGGAGGGCTTGGAACAAGGTGATCTGGAAGGTCCCTTTGAACTCAAACCTTTCTGTGAGTTTGAGGAGCTGAGGTGACTGCTGGTGGGGAAAGAGCTCCAAGAGGGCTCCAGTTTCAGCTGCAGTCACAAGCAGCTTGGATGCAGCTTTTTGGTTTCTGGGGGGCAAATTTTGCCTGGAGAGTGTCTCTGCCTATGGAGGAAGGGTTGGAACTGGATGATCCCTGAGGTCCCTTCCAGTCTAAACCATTCTAGGATTGGGTTGGAAGAACTTGCAAGAGCCTTGGTAAATCTTTTATTGGGATTGTTCCCTGCCCCAGGCACATTTTCCATGGAACTTGCAGCAACATGCAACAGTTGCTTCATCCCTGAGTGTACCAAGCCAGTCTTGGTGTTGGTGAGGTGAAGGTGATGATGTTGACATCATCATCAAGGCTTATGGAGACCACCTTGGGACCCAGCACGGCTTAGAGATCTCACCCCAGTCATCAGAGTGCTCTGCTCTGCCCTCTGACCCCCTCCCCCAAACAAGGCACATTTGAGTGCTCTGCCTGGGGATGGCACAGCAGCAACTGCTGTTACTGGTGCTATTGGTGCAGCAACCCCACATCCCAGGACAGCAAAACCAGGCAGAAGGGTCACTCTTGGAGTAGCTCTACTAGCAGTGTATCTTGGCACCAGGGTTGTCAGGTGGGCAGGAGGGGCCCATGGCTGCTGGGCACCTCCTGGCATCACTGCGAGTGGGGACTCTTGGACACTTTGTTGCTGTTCTTCTTCTGGTGCCTGCGGCTGCGCAGGTGCTTAGTCAGGGTGTAGCTCTGCCGGAAGCTCTCACCGCAGTCGGCACAGGTGTACGGCTTCTCCCCGGTGTGGATGCGGTGGTGAATGGTCAGCTGGGATTTGGTGGTGAAGTTCTTGCCACAGTCACCACAGTGGAATGGCTTCTCCCCGGTGTGAATGCGGTGGTGAATTCTGAGATCGGTGATGCTGCCGAAGGTCTTGCCGCATTCACCACAGATGTGGAGGTTCACTCCAATGTAGTTGAGGTGGTGACGACTAAGAGCAGAGCTGTGGAGAATGCTCTTGCCAGGTTCACTGCTGCCATACAGCTTCTCCCTGATGTGGATGTGGTGGTGACTGCTCAGCTGGGATTTGGTGGTGAAGTTCTTGCCGCAGTCACTGCAGTGGAACGGCTTCTCCCCGGTGTGAATGCGATGGTGGATTTTGAGGTAAGTGATGCTGCTGAAGCTCTTGCCACAGTCACTGCAACTGTATGGACTGACCCCGGTGTGGAGGTGACGGTGACGGATGAGAGCATAGCTGTGGACAAAGCTCTTGCCGCAGTCAGAACAGCTGTGTGGCTTCTCACCAGTGTGCAAGAGACGGTGGTAACTGAGAGAGAAGCTGCTGACAAATCTCTTGCCGCAGTCGTTGCAGCCATACGGCTTCTCGCCGGTGTGGATGAGGCGGTGACGCTTAAGGCGGGAACTGACAGTGAAGCTCTTTCCACACTCAGCACAGGGGAACTTCTCCCCAGCATGGTTTTGGCAGTGCACGCCGAGAGCAGAGCTGGTGGTGAAGCGCTTGCCACACTCACCGCATCTGTAAGGCCTCTCCCCAGTGTGGATCCTGCAGTGATAGCTCAGAGCAGATTTGCTCGTGAAGCTCTTGCCACACTCACCACAGCTGTAAGGCTTCTCCCCAGTGTGGATGTTGCGGTGAAAATTGAGAGCAGATTTGCTGCTGAAGCTCTTGCCGCAGTCACCACAGAGGAACTTCTTCCCATCGTGTTTTTGGCGGTGATTGCTGAGAGCAGAACTGTTGGCAAAGCTCTCGCCACACACAGCACAGCTGTACGGCTTCTCCCCAGTGTGGACATGCCAATGCTCG
This sequence comes from Pogoniulus pusillus, assembly GCF_015220805.1. Classification (NCBI taxonomy): domain Eukaryota; kingdom Metazoa; phylum Chordata; class Aves; order Piciformes; family Lybiidae; genus Pogoniulus; species Pogoniulus pusillus. Next base: position 87,696 of record NW_026974735.1, read on the forward strand.
ATCAGAGCAGTGCTGTTGGTGAAGCTCTTACCGCAGTCACTGCAGGGGAACTGCTTCTTCTCAGCATGCGTTTGCCGGTGCCTGCTGAGACCAGAGCTGTTGGCAAAGCTCTTGCCACAGATGCCACATCTGTATGGCTTCTCCCCGGTGTGGATGCGACTGTGACGTATGAGATCACAGTGTCTGGTAAAGCTCTTGCCGCAGTCACCGCAGCCGTAGAGCTTTTCCCCGGCATGGATGCAGTGGTGACTGTTATGGTGGGAACTTGTCGTGAAGCTCTTGCCACAGTCACCGAAGACCAACCGAAGCTTGGGGTCCGGCTGCGTTGCTCCCCGACGCCGCCGGAGGCTGGAGCGCCTCTGGCCGCAGTGGGTGCAGATGAAGCGCTGGGTGCCAGGCTGGGGGCACTGCTGCTTTCCCGGCTGCCAGCCGGGCGGGAGGCTCTGCCCGCACTCGGGGCACTGCTCGCTTGGCACACAGGGCTCCGCGGCAGCTTTACCTTCAACCTGCTGCTCTTTCTCTTCCTCCGCCTCTTCCTCCTGGTCCTCCTCCAACTCATTCTCTGCTTCCTCCTCCTCCTCCTCTTTACCTTCCTTCTCTTTCCCTTCGTGCTGCATTTCGGTCTCGGGGCGGCTCTGGCACAGATCCTTCTTCGGCTCCATGCTGCAGGGTCTCAGTCTGCTGCCATCCACGGGTCCCGACTGCCCCGGGGCCGGATGAAGCCAGCAGCAGCCTGAGGCCGCCCAACAATGGAGCCCGGAAACTGCAAGGCCGAGATCCCGGCGCCGCTCTCGGCACTATCGCGATGCCTTCGCTCCCCGCCCTGCTCTCTCAGCTCCGTGTCCCCACTGCCTCCCTAAACAGAGGGTCGTTTGGGAGCTCTGCCTGGCAGCGCGGAGCGACGGCGCTGCAGCACCTGCTGCCACTGCTCTTAGCGCCGCCACTCGGATTACTGAGGCCACTGCGTTTCCTGATGCCACTCGGGTTAGTGGTGGCACTGAGGGCTGTGCTGCTTCTCCAGCTGGCGCAGATCTTGTTTTGGATCCCCCAAAACTAGACAGAGCACTGCAGGTGCTGACTCACACGACGAGGACCTCACACGAATTGCTGCTGCTTCTCCAGCAGCCTTGAGACCTGCTGCTTCTACCCCCCAACCTCTTTTTCGCTGGTTCCTCCACCAGCCCCTTCCCAGGGCAATGTGGCCTGAGTTATGTAAGCCTCAGCCTCTGGGACCTCAGAATCACAGAAACATCCAACTTGGCAAAGCTGCTCGGGATCACCCTAGTCCCATCTTAAACCGTATCCACAAACGCCACATCCAAGTCTTTTCTGTCTGCTTTTGTACTCCTGCAGAACCAGCAGTGGGTCACAGTCACTCGGTGGTATGGGACTGGGGAGCCTCTTAGAAACGTCCCTAAGCTGTGCCCCAGGCAGGCAGCAGAGCTCCCTGGGGCATGGATCAGGCCTGCAAATAGGGCCCTCAGTTCCCCTGAGAAGGGAATCCTCTACTACCATCACCTCCCTTCCTTTCCCTTCCTTCCTCTTTCTCTCTCTCTATTCTTTTTTCCTTCCTTCCTTCCTTCCTTCCTTCCTTCCTTCCTTCCTTCCTTCCTTCCTTCCTTCCTTCCTTCCTTCCTTCCTTCCTTCCTTCCTTCCTTCCTTCCTTCCTTCCTTCCTTCCTTCCTTCCTTCCTTCCTTCCTTCCTTCCTTCCTTCCTTCCTTCCTTCCTTCCTTCCTTCCTCCCTTCCTCCCTTCCTCCCTTCCTCCCTTCCTCCCTTCCTCCCTTCCTCCCTCCCTCCCTCCCTCCCTCCCTCCCTCCCTCCCTCCCTCCCTCCCTCCCTCCCTTCCTCCCTCCCTTCCTCCCTTCTTCCCTCCCTCCCTCCCTCCCTTCCTTCCTTCCTTTCTTCCTTCTTCTTCCTTTTCTTTTCTTCCCCCTCCCCTTCTTTCACTACTCCTAAGTCTTGGGACTGGCTGGCAAGTCCTGGGTAGCTAAGTGCAGGGAGATTCGGATTGCTGCTGCCACTGATGCCAGTGATGTTGCTAAGGGCTGTGCTGCTTCCCCGGCAGGTTCAGGTCCTCGCGTTGGGGGCCCCACAGCTGGACACAGGACTGCAAGGGAGGACTCGCCAGAGGAAGACCTCACACAAGGGCAGCTCTGTCCGACTGTGCCGCAGCTTTCCTCTCTCCCTGCCAGGCGCATGCAAGCAGGCAGGCAGCACAGCTAGGACAGAGGCTCCTCACAGCATGTAGGAACCTCCCCCTCTCCCAGCAGTTGTCCCAAGCAACCCCCCCCCCCGCCAGGCTCTCCTAAGCAGCTCTCTTAAGCAGATCGCTCTAGTGTCACCCCTTGCCGCCAACCACTTGCCACCTGACTGGCCAGCAGAGGGTGTGCCTAAAGCAAGCTCCAGGGCTCACAGATCTACCTCTGGCTTCAGAACCTGCCCCTGGCTCCAGGTGTTTCTGCCACCCACGCACCAGGGCGTTCCAGGGTCTTATGTCCCACCAGGGGATTCTCCCTGGTTCAGAGCCCTTTGAGCCCAAGGGGCCAAGTGCCAAGCTCCCTGTACCAAACAATTCTCACAATTGATAGCCCCAAACACGCTGAGCCATAGATCTATTTCTGCTCCCTTACAGACTCCAGCAACCTGCTCTAGGGGAAGGTCTCCTTGATTATGGAGGAGGGGTTGGAACAAGATCTTCTGGAAGGTGCCTTCTAACCCAAACCTTGCTGTGACTTTATGACTTTGAGGACCTGAGTTAGCTGCTGGTAGGGAAAGACCTTCAGGAGGCCCCCAGGTTTGACTGCATTGGCAAGCAGCTTGGATGCAGCTTTTTGGTTTCTGGGGGGTAAATTTTGTCTGGATTGAGTTGGAAGAACTTGCAAGAGCCTTGGGAAGTCTTTTATTGGGATAGTTCCCTGCTGCAGGCTCAATTTCCATGGAATCTCTGATGTGCAGCAACATGGGACAATTGCTTTATCCCTGAGTGTACCAAGCTGGTGCTGGTGTTGGTGAGGAGTGGTGATGGTGATGATGGTGACATCATCTAGCAGAGCTTATGGAGACCGCATTTCAGGGCTCTGCCTGGGGGTGGCACAGCAGCAACTGGTGTTACTGGAGCAGTTGGTGCAGCCACCCCACATCCCAGGACTGCAAGTCCCAGAGGAATGGTCATGGTTGGGGCAGCTCTATTGGCAGGGCATCCTGGCACCAGCATTGGCAGGAGGGGCCCATGGCTGCTGAGCATATCCTGGTGCGGCTGGGAGTGAGGATACTTTGTGGCTGCTCTTCTTCTGGTGCTTGTGGCTGTGCAGGTGCAAGGTCAGGGTGTAGCTCTGCCAGAAGCTCTCGCCGCAGTCAGCGCAGCTCTGTGGCTTCTCCCCCCGAGTCTGGATGTGGTGGTGATTGGTCAGTTGGGATTTGGTGGTGAGCTTCTTGCTGCAGACACCACAGTGCAATGGCTTCTCGACAGTGTGAATGTGATGGTGAACTCTGAGATCAGTGATGCTGCCAAAGGTCTTGCCACACTCACTGCATGTTCACCCCAATGTGGGTGAGACGGTGATGACTGAGAGCATACCGGTAGGGAAAGCTCTTGCCACAGTCACTGCAGCCATACAGCTTCTTCCCGGCGTTAATGCTGCAGTGAAAACTCAGTATGAAGGCTCTTGCCACACTCACTGTAGACCAACAGGAGCTTGGCACCTGACTAGGTGCCACCCTGCTGCTGGTGGTGGAGGCTGGAGCGCCTCTGGCCACAGTGGCTGCAGCTGAAGCGTTGGTTGCCAGGCTGGGGGCACCTCTGCTTCCCTGGCTGCCAGGTGGGCAGGAGGCTCTGCTCCTCCTCCTCCTGCTCGATCTCTTCCACCTCCTTTTCCGCCTGCTTCTCCTCCACTTTCTAGTTCCTCCTCTTTCTCTTGCTGCTGCATTTTGGTCTTAGGGCAGCTCTGGCTCAGCTCCTTCTGAGGCTCCATGCTGGGGGTCTCACCTTGACCCTGCTGCTTGTTCTCTTCCTCTGCCTCATCCTTGTGCTCCTCCTGCTTCTCCTCCTGCTGGCAATGGCAGAGGAGACCCTTGGAAGCTTTGCTGTCACTTTTCATCTTCTGGTACCTGCAGCTGTGCAGGTGCTTGCTCAGATCTCTCTTCTGCCGGAAGCTCACACCACAGCCACCACAGCTGTACAGCTTCTCCCCGGTGTGGATGCGACGGTGACGGCTTAGATCAGAGCTGCTGGTAAAGCTCTTGCTACATTCACCACAGCTGTATGGCTTCTCTCCGGCATGGTTGCGACGGTGATAGCTGAGACTAGAGCTGCTGGTAAAGCTCTTGCCGCATTCACCGCAGCTGTATGGCTTCTCTCCGGCATGGTTGCGACGGTGATGCCTGAGACCAGAGCTACTGGTAAAGCTCTTGCCGCACTCACCGCAGCTGTATGGCTTCTCACCAGTGTGGATGTGATGGTGATGCCTGAGACCAGAGCTGCTGGTAAAGCTCTTGCCACAGTCATCGCAGCTGTATAGCTTCTCCCCGGTGTGGAGGCGACGGTGATGCCTGAGTCCAGAGCTGCTGGTAAAACTTTTGCTGCATTCACCGCAGCTGTAGGGCTTCTCACTGGTGTGGATTTGGCGGTGATGCCTGAGTCCAGAGCTCCTGGTAAAGCTCTTGCCGCACTCACCACAGCAGAAAGGCCTCTCATTGGTGTGGAGACGACTGTGACTTCTGAGCGCTGAGCTGCTGGTGAAGCTCTTGCCGCAGTCATCACAGCTGTATGGCTTCCTCCCTACATGGAGGTGACTGTGATCTCTCAGAGTAGAGCTGTGGGCAAAGCTCTTGCCACACTCACCACAGCTGTACGGCTTCTCCTTGGTGTGGGTGCGATGGTGACGTCTGAGAACAGAGCTGCTGGTAAAGCTCTTGCCGCATTCACCACAGCTGTAGGGCTTCTCCCCGGTGTGTATGCGACGGTGATGGTTGAGTCCAGAACTGCTGGTAAAGCTCTTGCCACAGTCACCACAGCAGAAAGGCCTCTCCTTGGTGTGGAGGCGACTGTGACTTCTGAGAGCCGAACTGCTGTTGAAGCTCTTGCCACATTCACCACAGCTGTACAGCTTCCTCCCTGCATGGAGGCGACTGTGATCTCTCAGATTAGAGCTATGGGCAAAGCTCTTGCCACACTCACCGCAGCTGTAGGGCTTCTCCCCGGTGTGGATGCGATGGTGAATTCTGAGAGTAGAGCTGCAGGTGAAACTCTTGCCGCAGACACTGCAGCTGTAGGGCCTCTCCCCGGTGTGGAGGCGACTGTGACATCTGAGGGCAGAGCTGTAGGTGAAATTCTTGCCACAGACGCCGCAGCGGTAGGGCTTCTCCCCGCTGTGGATGCGATGATGAATTCTGAGAGTATAGTTGTTGGTGAAACTCTTGCCGCAGACACTGCAGCTGTAGGGCCTCTCCCCAGTGTGGATGCGATGGTGAATTCTGAGAGTAGAGCTGTAGGTGAATCTCTTGCCACAGACACTGCAGCTGTAGGGCTTCTCCCCGGTGTGGAGGCGATGGTGAATTCTGAGAGAAGAGCTGTAGGAGAAGCTCTTGCCACAGTCACCACAGCTGAATGGCTTCTCCCCGCTGTGGATGCAGTGGTGAATCCTGAGAGCAGAGCTGTTGGAGAAACTCTTGCCACAGTCACTGCAGCTGTAGGGCTTCTCCCCGCGGTGGATGCAACGGTGAATTCTGAGAGTAGAGCTGTAGGTGAAACTCTTGCCACAGTCACCACAGCTGTAGGGCTTCTCCCCGGTGTGGATGCGATGGTGAATTCTGAGAGTAGAGCTGTAGGTGAAACTCTTGCCACAGACAGCGCAGCTGTAAGGCTTCTCTCCAGTATGGACATGCCAGTGTTGGATTAGAGCAGTGCTATTGGTGAAGCTCTTGCCGCAGTCACTGCAGGGGAACTTCTTCCCAGCATGGATTTGGCAGTGCTGGCTGAGACCATAGCTGCTGGCAAAGGTCTTGCCACAGTCATGACAGCTGTATGGCTTCTCCCCAGTGTGGAGACGACGGTGATGTCTGAGATAAGAGCTGCTGGTAAAGCTTTTGCCGCAGTCACCACAGCTGTACGGCTTCTCCCCGGTGTGGATGCGGCGATGATGGCTGAGATCAGAGCTTCTGGTAAAGCTCTTGCCACATTCACCGCAGGGAAACCTTTTCTTTCCAGTATGGGTTTGGCGATGCAGGCTGAAAGCAGAGCTGCTGGCATAGCTCTTGCCACAGACACCACAAATGTGTGGCTTCTGCCCAGTGTGGAGGGCTCGGTGACAGCTGAAAGTAGACCAGCGGGCAAAGCTCTTGCCGCAGAGACCGCAGCCGTATGGCTTCTCCCCAGTGTGCATGTGCCAGTGTCGGATTAGAGCAGTGCTGTTGGTGAAGCTCTTCCCACAGTCACGGCAGGGGAACTGTTTTGTCTCAGCATGTGTTTGCCGGTGCCGGCTGAGACCAGACCTGGTGGCGAAGTTTTTGCCACAAGCGTCGCAGCCGTAAGGCTTCTCCCCGGTGTGGACGTGCCAGTGCTCAAGGAGAGCACAGCTGTTGGTGAAGCTCTTGCCACAGTCAACACAGGGGAACTGCTTCTTCCCAGCATGGATTTGGCGGTGCCGGCTGAGACCAGACCTGCTGGCAAAGCTCTGGCCACACTCACCGCAGACTAGCCGTAGCTTGGGGCCCAGCTGGGTACCTTCCCGCTGCCACCGCAGGAGGCCAGAGCGCCTCTGGCCGCAGTGGGTGCAGATGAAGCGCTGGGTGCCAGGCTGGGGGCACTGCTGTTCCTGCGGCTGCCAGTCGGGCGGGAGGCTCTGCCCGCACTGGGGGCACCACTCGACAGGCACAGAGGCGCCCGCGGCAGCTTTACCTTCACCTTCCTCCTGCTGCTCTTCCTCCGCCTCCTTCTCCAGTTCCTCCTCCTCTTCCCCCTCCTTCTCTGCATTCTCCTTCACCTCCACTTTCTCCTCCCGCTCCTCGATCTGGAGTCGGCTCTGGCACAGCTCCTTCCTAGGCTCCATGCCGGAGGGTCTCAGCCCGCTGCCAGCCCCGGCTCCCGCGTGCCCGCCACCGGAGGGCCTGCAATGGAGCCCGGAAGCTGCAAGCCCCAGATCCCGGCGCCGCTCCCGCTGCTGCCGCGATAGCTCCGATCCCCGCCCTCCTCCCTCACCTCCGGGCCCCCACCGCTTCCGCAGACAAACCTTCGCCCGGGAGCGGTGCTTGGCCCTGGGGAGCGACGGCTCTATGGCAGCTGCTGCCACTGCCCTTACTCTGCCACTCCGCTTACCGGTGACACCGATGCCACTGGTAGCTGTGCTCCTTCTCCGGCGAGTTCACGTCCTTCTGTTGGGGGCCCCACAGATGGACACTGGACTGAAGGGAAGGACGCCTAAGAAGAGGACCTCACCCAGCGGCAGCTCTGTCCGACTGTGCCACAGCTTTCCTCTCTCCCTGCCAGGCGCACGCAAGCAGGCAGGCTGTGCAGGTAGCACAGGCAGAGGCTCCTCACGGCATGTACGAACCTTCCTCTCTCCCAGTAGACACTTCTCAAGCAGTTTCGAGTACCACCCGTCCACCACCCCAGGCTGTCCTAAGCAGCTCTCTAAGCAGACCGCTCCAGTGTCACCCCTTGCCGCCAAGCAGTTGTCACCTGACAGGCCAGCAGAGGGCGCGCGTAACGCAGGTCCAAGGGCTCTCAGATCTGCCTCTCGACTCCCGGCCTGAGAACCTGCCCCTGGCTCTACGTGTTTCTGCCACCCACGGCGCAAGGGACTCCCAGGGTTTTAAATCCCACCAGGGGATTCTCCCTGGTTCAGAGCCCTTTCAGCCCAAGGGGCCAAGTGCAAAGCTCCCTGTACCAAACCAATCTCCCAGCTGATAGCCCCAACCACGCTGAGCCATAGATCTATTTCTGCTCCCTTACAGACTCCAGCAACCTACTCTAGGGGAAGGGCTCCTTGCCTATGGAGGAGGGGTTGGAACAAGATGATCTGGAAAGTGCCTTCTAACCCAAACCTTGCTGTGACTGCTGGTAGGGAAAAGACCTTCAGGAGGCCTCCAGGTTCAGCTGCATTGGCAAGCAGCTTGGATGCAGCTTTTTGGTTTCTGGGGGGTAAATTTTGTCTGGATTGAGTTGGAAGAACTTGCAAGAGCCTTGGGAAGTCTTTTATTGGGATAGTTCCCTGCTGCAGGCACAGTTTCCATGGAATCCCTGACTTGCAGCCACATGGGCAGTAGCTTTATCCCTGAGTGTACCAAGCTGGTGCTGGTGTTGCTGAGGTTTGGTGATGGTGACATCATCTAACAGGGCTTATGGACACCACCTTGGGAACCAGCTGAGTCTCTGCAGGTGCTTGGTCAGGTTGCACTTGTACCAGAAGCTCTTGCCACAGTCACAGCAGCTGTACAGTTTCTCCCCAGTGGGGATGGCACAGTGATGCCAGAGAGAGAGGATCTGGTGGCAAAGCTCTTGCCACAGTCACCGCTGCTGAAAGGCTACTCTGTCTTGTGGACAATGCAGTGCTTGGTGAGAGAAAATCTGTGGGTGAAGCTCTTGCTGCAGCCACCACAGCTGTATGGCTTCTCCCCAGTGTGCAGGGCCAAGTGATAGTTCAGACTGCTACTGTAGGCAATGTTCTTGCCACAGTCACCGCTGCCGAAAGGCTACTCTGTCTTGTGGACAATGCAGTGCTTGGTGAGAGAAAATCTGTGGGTGAAGCTCTTGCTGCAGCCACCAGAGCTGCATGGCTTCTCCCCAGTGTGCAGGGCCAGGCGATAGTTTAGACTGCTACTGTAGGCAATGTTCTTGCCACGGACACCGCAGCCAAACTGCTTCTTCCTGGTGTGGACCTTGCAGTGCTCAAGGAGATCAGGGCTGCCGGCAAAGCTCTCACCACATTCATTGCAGCCCAACTGAGGCTTGGGGCCCTTCTGGGTGCCTTCCCCCTGCTGACAAAGGATGTCAAAGTACTGCTGGCCACAGTGGGTGCAGATGAAGCCCTGGGTGCCAGGCTGGGGGCAGAGCTGCTTTTACAGCTGCCAGACAGGCAGGAAGCTCTGCCTGCACTCAGGGCACTGCTCAGCTGGCACAGAGGGGTCCATGACAGCTTTACCTTCACCTTCCTCCTGCTGTTCTTTCTCTTCCTCTGGTTATTCCTCCTGATTCTCCTCCTGCTTCTCCTCCTTCACCGCCTTTTCTGCCTGCTCCTTCTCCACTGTCTCTTTTTTCTCCTCCTCCTCCTCTTCCTGCTTCACTGCAGTCTCAGGGTGCCTCTGGCTCGGCTCAATCTGAGGCTCCATGCTGGGGGTCTCACCTTCACCCTGCTGCTCATTCTCTGCCTCTTCCTGCTGCTCCTCCTGGCGGCACTCAGAGAGGGGACCCTTGGAAGCTTTGCTCTCACTGTTTGTCTTCTGGTACCTGCAGCTGCGCAGGTGCTTGCTCAGATCTCTGTCCTGCTGGAAGCTCACACCACAGACACAGCTGTACAGCTTCTCCCTGCTGTGGGTGAGGCAGTGATAGCTCAGAGCAGAGCTACTGGTAAAGCTATTGCCACAGTCACCACAGCTGTATGGCTTCTCCCTGTTGTGGCTGCGTTGGTGACAGTTCAGACTAGATCTCCTGGAAAAGCTCTTGCCACAGTCTCCACAGATGTATGGCTTCTCCCCGGTATGGATGCGACGGTGATAAGTGAGGGCATACCTGTGGAGAAAGCTCTTGCCGCAGTCACCGCAGCTGTATGGCTTCTCCCCGGTGTGGATGCGGCGGTGATAAGTGAGGGCATACCTGTGGAGAAAGCTCTTGCCGCAGTCATTGCAGCTGTATGGCTTCTCCCCGGTGTGGATGCGACGGTGAAGGTTGAGAGCAGAGCTGCTGGCAAAGCTCTTTCCACAGTCACCACATCTGTACGGCTTCTCCCCAGTGTGGATGCGACGGTGAAGGTTGAGAGCCGAGCTCCAGGTGAAGCTCTTGCCACAGTCACCACAGCTGTATAGATTCTCCCCAGTGTGGACAAGGCGATGGTGATGCGTGAGTTCATATCTGTGGAGAAAGCTCATGCTGCAATCACCACAGCTGTACGGCTTCTCCCCAGAGTGCATGCGACGGTGATGGCTGAGAGTAGAGCTCCTGGTGAAGCTCTTGCCGCAGTCATCACAGCTGTATGGCTTCTCCCCAGTGTGGATGAGGAAGTGATAGCTCAGAGCAGAGCTGCTGGTAAAGCTCTTGCCACAGTTGCCACATTTGTATGGCTTCTCCCTGTTGTGGCTGCGTTGGTGACAGGTCAGATTAGGTCTCCTGGAAAAGCTCTTGCCGCATTCACTGCAGGTGTAGGGCTTCTCCCCGGTGTGGATGCGACGGTGACAACGGAGAGCATAACTGTGGAGAAAGCTCTTGCCGCAGTCACCGCAGCTGTACGGCTTCTCCCCGGTGTGGATGCGACGGTGATGGCTGAGAGTAGAGCTACTGGTAAAGCTCTTGCCACAGTCCCCACAGATGTGCGGCTTCTCCTCCCTGTGGATGCGACAGTGATGGCTGAGAGCAGAGCTGGTGGTGAAGGTCTTGGTGCATTCACTACACTCATACAGCTTCTCCCTGTTGTGGATGCGCCGGTGGTAGCTGAGAGCAGAACTGCTGGTAAAGCTCTTGCCACAGTCATCACAGCTGTACGGCTTCTCCCCGCTGTGGATGCGACGGTGACGGCTGAGGGCAGAGCTGCTGGTAAAGGTCTTACTGCACTCACAGCAGTCATACAGCTTCTCCCCCTGGTGTATACGACAGTGGTACCTGAGAGCAGAACTGCTGGTAAAGCTCCTGCCGCAGTCACCACAGCTGTAGGGCTTCTCTCCTGTGTGGATGCGACGGTGACAGCTGAGAGAATAGCTCCTGGTAAAGCTCTTGCCGCAGTCACTGCAAATGTATGGCTTCTTCTCAGTGTGGATGCGATGGTGACAGCTGAGAGCAGAGCTGCTGGTAAAGCTCTTGCCACAGTCACCACAGCTGTACGGCTTCTCCCCAGTGTGAATGCGACAGTGACGGCTGAGATTATAGCTACTGGTAAAGCTCTTGCCACAGTCAGCACAGCTGTATGGCTTCTGATCGGTGTGGATGAGGCAGTGACAGCTCAGGGCAGATCTGCTGGTAAAACTCTTGCCGCAGTCACCGCATCTGTACGGCGTCTCCCCGGTGTGCATGCGACGGTGACGGTTGAGAACAGAGCTGCTGGTGAAGCTCTTGCCACAGTCACCACAGATGTAGGGCTTCTCCCCGGTGTGGGTGCGACGGTGACGGCTAAGAGTAGAGCTACTGCTAAAGCTCTTGCCACAGTCATGGCAGCTGTACACCTTCTCCCTGGTGTGGATGCGACGGTGACAGCAGAGAGCAGAGCTGCTGATAAAGATCTTGCTGCATTCACAGCATGTATACAGCTTATCCCTGTTGTGGATGCGACGGTGGTAGTTGAGAGCAGAACTGCTGGTGAAGCTCTTGCCACAGTCACCACAGCTGTAGGGCTTCTCCCCGGTGTGGATGCGATGGTGGATTCTGAGAGTAGAGCTGTAGGTGAAACTCTTGCCACAGTCACTGCAGCTGTAGGGCTTCTTCCCAGTGTGGATGCGACGATGACATCTAAGAGCAGAACTGCTGGTAAAGCTTTTGCCACAGTCACCACAGCTATAGGGCTTCTCCCCAGTGTGGATGTGACGATGACATCTCAGAGCAGAGCTGCTGCTAAAGCTGTTGCCACACTCACCACAGCTGTAGGGCTTCTCCCCGGTGTGGATGCGACGGTGAATTCTGAGATTAGAGCTGTAGGTGAAACTCTTGCCACAGTCACTGCAGCTGTAGGGCTTCTTCCCAGTGTGGATGCGATGATGAATTCTGAGAGCAGAGCTGCTGGTAAAGATCTTGCCACAGTCACCACAGCTGTAGGGCTTCTCCCCGGTGTGGATGCGATGATGAATTCTGAGAGCAGAGCTGCTGGTAAAGATCTTGCCACATTCACCACAGCTGTATGGGTTCTCCCCAGTGTGGATTCGACGATGATTTCTGAGAGTAGTGCTTCTGGTGAAGCTCTTGCCACAGTCACCGCAGCTGTAGGGCTTCTCCCCAGTATGGATGTGCCAGTGATGGATTAGCGCAGTGCTGTTGGTGAAGCTCTTGCCGCAGTCTCGACAGGGGAACTTCTTCCCAGCATGGATTTGGCGGTGCTGGCTAAGATAGGAACGGAAGGCAAAGCTCTTGCCACAGACACCACACCTGTACGGCTTTTGCCCGGTGTGGATGCGACGGTGAATTCTGAGATCAGAGCCGCAGGTGAAGCTCTTGCCACAGTCAACACAGGGGAACTGCTTCTTCCCAGCATGGATTTGGCGGTGCTGCCTGAGACCAGACCTGCTGGCAAAGCTTTTGCCACAAACACTGCAGCTGTACGGCTTCTCCCCCAGGTGAACATTCCAGTGCTCAAGGAGATCAGAGCTGTTGGTGAAGCTCTTGCCACAGTCACCACAGGGGAACTGCTTCCTCTCAGCATGGATTTGGCTGTGACGCCTGAGAACAGTCCTGCCGGCAAAGCTCTTGCCACAAACACTGCAGCTGTAAGGCTTCTCCCCGGTGTGAATGTTCCAGTGGTCAAGGAGATCAGAACTTTTGGAAAAGCTTTTGCCACACTCAACGCAGGGGAACTGCTTCTTCCCAGCATGGATTTGGTGGTGCTGCCTGGGACTAGAGCTGCTGGCAAAGCTCTTGCCGAACTCGCCGCACTCCAACAGCAGCTTAGGACCCGGCTGGGTGCCTCCCTGCTGCCGCTGGAGGAGGCCGGAGCGGCTCTGGCCGCAGTGGGTGCAGATGAAGCGCTGGGTGCCAGGCTGGGGGCACTGCTGCTTCCCCGGCTGCCAGCCGGGCGGGAGGCTCTGCCCGCACTCGGGGCAATGCTCGCCTGGCACACAGGGGTCCGCGGCAGCTTCACCTTCACATTCCTCCTGCTGCTCTTTCTCTTCCTCCGCCTCTTCCTCCTGATCCTCCTCCTGCTTCTCCTCCTTCACCTTCTTTTCTGCCTGCTCCTCCTTCTCTTCTTGCTGCACTTCTGTCTCGGGGCTGTTCTGAGCCAGCTCCTTCTTAGGCTCCATGCTGCGGTGTATCAATCCCCAGCCAGCCCCGGGACCCCAGTGCCCGCGGCCGGACCGGGACGGCAGCAGACTGCAGCCGCCCAACAATGGAGCCCGGAAGCTCCAAGACCGAGTTCTCGGCGCCACGCACGACACTGTCGCGATAGTTCCGATCCCCGCCCAGCTCCCTCCGCTCCGGGCCCCCGCTGCTTCCGTAACCAAAGGCTCTTTTCGGAGCTCTCCGTTGTAACGGGGATCGACGGCGCTGCGGCAGCTGCTGCCACGGGCGTTACCGGTGGCACTGCGGTTGCTGGCGGCACTGGAGTTAATGGTGGCACCGATGCCACTTCGTCAGGTTCAGGTCCCTGTGTCGGGGACCCGACACCTGGATGCGAGGCTGCAGGGGAGGACTCGCAAGAGGAGGACCTCACCCGACGGCAGCTCTGTCCCTCTCTGCGGCAACTTTCCTCTCTCCCGCTCGGGCGCACGCCAGGGCAGGGGTGCAGCGCACGCAGGCAGCTACAGGCAGGCAGCAGCATCCAGATGCAGGCAGCGCAAGAAGGACAGGAAGAGGCTCCTCAGGGCAGGAAGGAGCTCCCCCTCTCCCAGTTCCAAGTTCCTGTCCGGCCAGGCTGTCTCTCCTAAGCAGCTCTCTCATCAGTCTGCCCTAGTGTCACCCCTTGCCGCCAAGCCCTTGCCACCTGCCCTGGTTGGCCAGCAGAGAGCCAGCCTAAAGCAGGCTCCAGGGCTACAGCACCCGGCCCTGTCTCCAGCTCTTTCTGACGCCCACGCACCAGGGCGCTCCAGGGTCTTACGTCCCACCAGGGAATTCTCCCTGGTTCAGAGCCCTTTCAGCCCAACGGGCCAAGTGCCAAGCTCCCTGTACCAAATCAATCTCCCAATTGATAGCCCCAAGCACGCTGAGCCATAGATCTATTTCTGCTCCCTTACAGACTCCAGCAACCTACTCTAGGGGAAGGTCTCCTTGCCCATGGAGGAGGGGTTGGAACATGACCATCTGGAAGGTGCCTTCTAGCCCAAACCTGTCTGTGAGTTTATGACTTTAAGGAGCTGAGGTAGCTGCTGGTAGGGAAAGACCTTCAGGAGGCCTCCAGGTTCAGCTGCATTGGAAAGCAGCTTGGATGCAGCTTTTTGGTTTCTGGGGGGTAAATTTTGTCTGGATTGAGTTGGAAGAACTTGCAAGAGCCTTGGGAAGTCTTTTATTGGGATAGTTCCCTGCTGCAGGCACAGTTTCCATGGAATCCCTGACTTGCAGCCACATGGGCAGTAGCTTTATCCCTGAGTGTACCAAGCTGGTGCTGATGCTGCTGAGGTTTGGTGATGGTGACAGTCATCTAACAGGGCTTATGGACACCACCTTGGGAACCAGCTGAGTCTCTGCAGGTGCTTGGTCAGGTTGTACTTGTACCAGAAGCTCTTGCCACAGTCACAGCAGCTGTACAGTTTCTCCCCAGTGGGGATGGCACAGTGATACCAGAGAGAGAGGATCTGGTGGCAAAGCTCTTGCCACAGTCACCGCTGCCGAAAGGCTACTCTGTCTTGTGGACAATGCAGTGCTTGGTGAGAGAAAATCTGTGGGTGAAGCTCTTGCTGCAGCCACCACAGCTGTATGGCTTCTCCCCAGTGTGCAGGGCCAGGTGATAGTTTAGACTGCTACTGTAGGCAATGTTCTTGCCACGGACACCGCTGCCGAACTGCTTCTTCCTGGTGTGGACCTTGCAGTGCTCAAGGAGATCAGGGCTGCCGGCAAAGCTCTCGCCACATTCATTGTAGCCCAACTGCAGCTTGGGGCTCTTCGGGGGCCTTCCCCCTGCTGACAAAGGATGTCAAAGTACTGCTGGCCACAGTGGGTGCAGATGAAGCCCTGGGTGCCAGGCTCGAGGCAGAGCTGTTTTCACAGCTGCCAGATGGGCAGGAAGCTCTGCCCGCACTCAGGGCACTGCTCAGCTGGCACAGAGGGGTCCACGACAGCTTTACCTTCACCTTCCTCCTGCTGCTCTTTCTCTTCCTCTGCTTATCCTTCCTGATCATCCTCCTGCTTCTCCTCCTTCACCTCCTTTTCTGCCTGCTCCTTCTCCACTGTCTCTTTTTTCTCCTCCTCCTCCTCTTCCTGCTTCACTACAGTCTCAGGGTGCCTCTGGCTCAGCTCAATCTGAGGATCCATGATAGGGGTCTCACCTTCACCCTGCTGCTCATTCTCTGCCTCTTCCTGCTGCTCCTCCTGGTGGCACTCAGAGAGGGGACCCTTGGAAGCTTTGCTGTCATTGTTCGTCTTCTGGTACCTGCAGCTGTGCAGGTGCTTGCTCAGATCTCTGTCCTGCTGGAAGCTCACGCCGCAGACACAGCTGTACAGCTTCTCCCCGCTGTGGGTGAGGAAGTGATAGCTCAGAGCAGAGCTGCTGGTAAAGCTCTTGCCACAGTTGCCACATTTGTATGGCTTCTCCCTGTTGTGGCTGCGTTGGTGACAGGTCAGATTAGGTCTCCAGGAAAAGCTCTTGCCGCATTCACTGCAGGTGTAGGGCTTCTCCCCCGTGTGGATGCGACGGTGACAACGGAGAGCATAACTGTGGAGAAAGCTCTTGCCGCAGTCACCGCAGCTGTACGGCTTCTCCCCGGTGTGGATGCGACGGTGACAGCTGAGAGTAGAGCTACTGGTAAAGCTCTTGCCACAGTCCCCACAGCTGTACGGCTTCTCCCCGCTGTGGATGCGACGGTGGTACCTGAGAGCAGAGCTGGTGGTGAAGGTCTTGCTGCATTCACTACACTCATACAGCTTCTCCCTGTTGTGGGTGCGCCGGTGGTAGCTGAGAGCAGAACTGCTGGTAAAGCTCTTGTTACAGTCATCACAGCTGTATGGCTTCTCCCCAGTGTGGATGCGATGGTGATGCCTGAGGGCAGAGCTGGTGGTAAAGGTCTTGCTGCATTCACTACACTCATACAGCTTCTCCCTGTTGTGGGTGCGCCGGTGGTAGCTGAGAGCAGAACTGCTGGTAAAGCTCCTGCCGCAGTCACCACAGCTGTAGGGCTTCTCCCCAGTGTGGATGCGATGGTGATGCCTGAGAGCAGAGCTGGTGGTGAAGGTCTTGCTGCATTCACTACACTCATACAGCTTCTCCCTGTTGTGGATGCGACAGTGACGGCTGAGAGCAGAACTGCTGGTAAAGCTCTTGTTACAGTCATCACAGCTGTATGGCTTCTCCCCAGTGTGGATGCGACGGTGATGCCTGAGGGCAGAGCTGGTGGTAAAGGTCTTGCTGCATTCACTACACTCATACAGCTTCTCCCCCCGGTGTACGCGACAGTGGTACCTGAGAGCAGAGCTGCTGGTAAAGCTCCTGCCGCAGTCACCACAGCTGTAGGGCCTCTCCCCTGTGTGGATGCGACGGTGACAGCTGAGAGAATAGCTACTGATAAAGCTCTTGCCACAGTCATCACAGCTGTACGGCTTCTCCCTGCTGTGGATGCGACAGTGACGGCTGAGAGCAGAGCTGGTGGTGAAAGTCTTGCTGCATTCACTACACTCATACAGCTTCTCCCTGTTGTGGATGTGCCGATGGTAGCTGAGAGCAGAACTGCTGGTAAAGCTCCTGCCGCAGTCACCACAGCTGTAGGGCTTCTCCCCTGTGTGGATGCGACGGTGACAGCTGAGAGAATAGCTACTGGTAAAGCTCTTGCCACAGTCATCACAGCTGTATGGCTTCTCCCCAGTGTGGATGCGACGGTGACAGCTGAGAGCAGAGCTCCTGGTGAAGCTCTTGCTGCAGTCACTGCAGCTGTATGACTTCTTCTCAGTATGGATCTGTTGGTGACAGCTGAGAGCAGAGCTGCGGGTAAAGCTCTTGCCGCAGTCACCGCATCTGTACGGCGTCTCCCCGGTGTGCATGCGACGGTGACGGTTGAGAACAGAGCTGCTGGTGAAGCTCTTGCCACAGTCACCACAGATGTAGGGCTTCTCCCCGGTGTGGGTGCGACGGTGACGGCTAAGAGTAGAGCTACTGCTAAAGCTCTTGCCACAGTCATGGCAGCTGTACACCTTCTCCCTGGTGTGGATGCGACGGTGACAGCAGAGAGCAGAGCTGCTGATAAAGATCTTGCTGCATTCACAGCATGTACACAGCTTCTCCCTGTTGTGGATGCGACGGTGGTAGTTGAGAGCAGAACTGCTGGTGAAGCTCTTGCCACAGTCACTGCAGCTGTAGGGCTTCTTCCCAGTGTGGATGCGACGGTGGATGTTGAGAGCAGAACTGCTGATGAAGCTCTTGCCACAGTCACCACAGCTGTAGGGCTTCTCCCCGGTGTGGATGCGATGGTGAATTTTGAGAGTAGAACTGTAGGTGAAACTCTTGCCACAGTCACTGCAGCTGTAGGGCTTCTTCCCAGTGTGGATGTGATGGTGACATCTAAGAGCAGAACTGCTGATAAAGCTCTTGCCACAGTCACCACAGCTGTATGGGTTCTCCCCGGTGTGGATTCGACGATGAATTCGGAGAGTAGTGCTTCTGGTGAAGCTCTTGCCACAGTCAACACAGAGGAACTGCTGCTTCCCAGCATGGATTTGGCGGTGCTGCCTGAGACCAGACCTGCTGGCAAAGCTTTTGCCACAAACACTGCAGCTGTATGGCTTCTCCCCCAGGTGAACATTCCAGTGCTCAAGGAGATCAGAGCTGTTGGTGAAGCTCTTGCCACAGTCACCACAGGGGAACTGCTTCCTCTCAGCATGGATTTGGCTGTGACGCCTGAGAACAGTCCTGCCGGCAAAGCTTTTCCCACAAACACTGCAGCTGTAAGGCCTCTCCCCGGTGTGAATGTTCCAGTGGTCAAGGAGATGAGTACTTTGGGAAAAGCTTTTGCCACACTCAACGCAGGGGAACTGCTTCTTCCCAGCATGGATTTGGTGGTGCTGCCTGGGACTAGAGCTGCTGGCAAAGCTCTTGCCGAACTCGCCGCACTCCAACAGCAGCTTAGGACCCGGCTGGGTGCCTCCCTGCTGCCGCTGGAGGAGGCCGGAGCGGCTCTGGCCGCAGTGGCTGCAGATGAAGCGCTGGGTGCCAGGCTGGGGGCACTGCTGCTTCCCCGGCTGCCAGCCGGGCGGGAGGCTCTGCCCGCACTCGGGGCAATGCTCGCCTGGCACACAGGGGCCCTCGACAGCTTTACCTTCACCTTCCTCCTGCTGCTCTTTCCCTTCCTCCGCCTCTTCCTCCTGATCCTTCTCCTGCTTCTCCTCCTTCACCTTCTTTTCTGCTTGCTCCTCCTTCTTATCTTCTTGCTGCACTTCTGTCTCGGGGCTGTTCTGGGCCAGCTCCTTCTTAGGCTCCATGCTGCGGTGTATCAATCCCCAGCCAGCCCCGGGACCCCAGTGCCCGCGGCCGGACCGGGACGGCAGCAGACTGCAGCCGCCCAGCAATGGAGCCCGGAAGCTCCAAGACCGAGTTCTCGGCGCCACGCACGACAATGTCGCGATAGCTCCGATCCCCGCCCAGCTCCCTCCGCTCCGAGCATCCCCTGCTTCCGTAACCAAAGGCTCTTTTCGGAGCTCTCCGTTGTAACGGGGATCGACGGCGCTGCGGCAGCTGCTGCCACAGGCGTTACCGGTGGCACTGCGGTTGCTGGCGGCACTGGAGTTAATGGTGGCACCGATGCCACTCCGTCAGGTTCAGATCCCTGTGTCGGGGACCCGACACCTGGATGCGAGGCTGCAGGACCTCACCCGACGGCAGCTCTGTCCCTCTCTGCGGCAGCTTTCCTCTCCCGCTCGGGCGCACGCCAGGGCAGGGGTGCAGCGCACGCAGGCAGCTACAGGCAGGCAGCAGTATCCAGATGCAGGCAGAGCAAGAAGGACAGGAAGAGGCTCCTCAGGGCAGGAAGGAGCTCCCCCTCTCCCAGTTCCAAGTTCCCATCCGGCCAGGCTGTCTCTCCTAAGCAGCTCTCTCATCAGTCTGCCCTAGTGTCACCCCTTGCCGCCAAGCCCTTGCCACCTGCCCTGGTTGGCCAGCAGAGAGCCTGCCTAAAGCAGGCTCCAGGGCTCTCAGATCTACCTCTGGCTCCAGGGCTACAGCACCCGGCCCTGTCTCCAGCTCTTTCTGCCGCCCACGCACCAGGGCGCTCCAGGGTCTTATGTCCCACCGGGGAATTCTCCCTGGTTCAGAGCCCTTTGAGCCCAAGGGGCCAAGTGCCAAGCTCCCTGTACTAAACGAATCTCCCAATTGATAGCCCCAAGCACGCTGAGCCATAGATCTATTTCTGCTCCCTTACAGACTCCAGCAACCTACTCTAGGGGAAGGTCTCTTTGCCCATGGAGGAGGGGTTGGAACATGACCATCTGGAAGGTGCCTTCTAGCCCAAACCTGTCTGTGAGTTTATGACTTTGAGGAACTGAGGTAGCCGCTGGTAGGCAAAAGACCTTCAGGAGGCCTCCAGGTTCAGCTGCATTGGAAAGCAGCTTGGATGCAGCTTTTTGGTTTCTGGGGGGTAAATTTTGTCTGGATTGAGTTGGAAGAACTTGCAAGAGCCTTGGGAAGTCTTTTATTGGGATAGTTCCCTACTGCAGGCACAGTTTCCATGGAATCCCTGACTTGCAGCCACACGGGCAGTAGCTTTATCCCTGAGTGTACCAAGCTGGTGCTGATTCTGCTGAGGTTTGGTGATGGTGACAGTCATCTAACAGGGCTTATGGACACCACCTTGGGAACCAGCTGAGTCTCTGCAGGTGCTCCTTCTCCACTGTCTCTTTTTTTCTTCTCCTCCTTCTCTTCCTGCTGCACTGTAGTCTCAGGATGCCTCTGGCTCTGCTCATTCTGAGGCTCCATGCTGGGGGTCTCACCTTCACCCTGCTGCTCATTCTCTGCCTCTTCCTGCTGCTCCTGCTCCTCCTGGTGGCACTCAGAGAGGGGACCCTTGGAAGCTTTGCTGTCACTGTTCATCTTCTGGTACCTGCAGCTGCGCAGGTGCTTGCTCAGATCTCTCTTCTGCTGGAAGCTCATGCCACAGAAATCACATCTGTATGACTTCTCCCTGGTGTGGATGCGATGGTGACGGCTGCGGGCAGAGCTGGTGGTAAAGCTCTTGCCACAGTCAGCACAGCTGTATGGCTTCTCTCCGGTGTGTGTGCGACGGTGATTGCTGCAAGCAGAGCTGCTGGTAAAGCTCTTGCCACAGTCAGCACAGCTGTATGGCTTCTCCCCGGTGTGTGTGCGACGGTGATTGCTGCAAGCAGAGCTGCTGGTAAAGCTCTTGCCACAGTCAGCACAGCTGTATGGCTTCTCCCCGGTGTGGATGCGACGGTGATCGCTGAGAGTAGAGCTGCAGGCAAAGCTCTTGCCACAGTCACCGCATCTGTAGGGCTTCTCCCCAGTGTGGGTGCGACGGTGACGGCTGAGAGTAGAGCTGCAGGCAAAGCTCTTGCCACAGTCACCGCATCTGTATGGCGTCTCCCCGGTATGGATGTGACGGTGATAACTGAAAGCAGAGCTACTATTAAAGCTCTTGCCACAATCACCACAGCTGTATGGCTTCTCCCCAGCGTGGACGAAGCGATTGTGCTTCTCGAGTTCAAATCTGTAGAAAAAGCTCTTGCCGCAATCACTGCACCTGTAGGGCTTCTCCCCGGTGTGGATGTGACGGTGACGGCTGAGACCAGAGCTCCTGGCAAAGCTCTTGCCACAGTCACTGCATCTGTACGGCTTCTCCCCAGTGTGGATGGCGCAGTGACTCTTTAGCCGGGCAGTGGTGCTGAAGCGCTTGCCGCAGTCACTGCAGCTGTACTCCTTCTCGCTGGTGTGGCTGCGACGGTGAATTGTGAGAGCAGAGCTGCTGGTAAAGCTCTTGCCACAGTCACTGCAGCTGCACACCTTCTCGCGGGTGTGGGTGCGACAGTGAATTTTGAGAGCAGAGCTTCTGATGAAGCTCTTGCCACAGTCACCACAGCTGTAGGGCTTCTCCCCCGTGTGGATGCGACGGTGAATTCTGAGAGTAGAGCTGTTGGTGAAGCTCTTGCCACAGTCACTGCAGCTGTACGGCTTCTCCCCAGTGTGGATGCGATGGTGAATTTTGAGAGCAGAGCAACTGGTGAAACTCTTGCCACAGTCACTGCAGCTGTATGGCTTCTCCCCGGTGTGGATGCGGCGGTGAATTATGAGAGCAGAACTACTGGCAAAGCTCTTGCCACAATCACCGCAGCTGTAAGGCTTCTCCCCGGTGTGGACATGCCAGTGCTGGATTAGGGAAGTGCTCTTGGTGAAACTCTTGCCGCAGACACTGCAGGGGAACATCTTCCCTGAATGGATTTGGCGGTGCTGGCTGAGATGGGAACTGAAGGCACTCTTGCCGCGGTCACCACAGCTGTATGGCTTCTCCCCGGTGTGGATGCAACGGTGACGGCAGCAAGCAGAGCTGCTGAAAAAGCTCTTGCCACAGTCAGCACAGCTATATGGCTTCTCCCCAGTGTGTGTGCGACAGTGATTCCTGCAAGCAGAGCTGGTGGCAAAGCTCATGCCACAGTCAGCACAGCTGTAGGGCTTCTTCCCGGTGTGGATGCGACGGTGACGCCAGCAATCTGAGCGGCAGGCAAAGCTCTTTCCACAGTCAGCACAGCTGTATGGCTTCTCCCCGGTGTGAATGACATGATGACATCTGAGAGCAGAGCTGCTGGTAAAGCTCTTGCCACAGTCACCACAGCTGTATGGCTTCTCCCCAGTGTGGATGCGACGGTGAATGCTGCAAGCAGAGCTGGTGGTAAAGCTCTTGCCACAGTCAGCACAGCTATAGGGCTTCTCCCCAGTGTGGATGCGACGGTGATTGCTGCAAACAGAGCTGCGGGTAAAGCTCTTGCCACAGTCAGCACAGCTGTATGGCTTCTCCCCAGTGTGGATGCGACGGTGGTGGCTGCGAGCAGACCTGTTGGTAAAGCTCTCACCACAGTCAGCACATCTGTAGGGCCTCTCCCCGGTGTGGATGCGACGGTGATCGCTGAGAGTAGAGCTGCAGGCAAAGCTCTTGCCACAGTCACCGCAGCAGTAGGGCTTCTCCCCGGTGTGGGTGCGACAGTGACGGATGAGAGTAGAGCTGCAGGCAAAGCTCTTGCCACAGTCACCGCATCTGTATGGCGTCTCCCCGGTATGGATGTGATAGTGATAACTGAAAGCAGAGCTACTATTAAAGCTCTTGCCACAGTCACCACAGCTGTATGGCTTCTCCCCAGCGTGGACGAAGCGAATGTGTCGCCCGAGTTCAAATCTATAGAAAAAGCTCTTGCCGCAATCACTGCACCTGTAGGGCTTCTCCCCGGTGTGGATGCGACGGTGACGGCTCAGAGCAGTGCTGCTGGTAAAGCTCTTGCCACAGTCACTGCATCTGTATGGCCTCTCCCCGGTGTGGATGGCGCAGTGACTCTTTAGCCGGGCAGTGGTGCTGAAGCGCTTGCCGCAGTCACTGCAGCTGTACTCCTTCTCGCTGGTGTGGCTGTGACGGTGAATTGTGAGAGCAGAGCTGCTGGTAAAGCTCTTGCCACAATCACCGCAGCTGAAGGGCTTCTCCCCCGTGTGGATGCGACGGTGAATTCTGAGCGTACCGTTTCTGGCGAAGCTCTTGCCACAGTCACCACAGCTGTAGGGCTTCTCCCCCGTGTGGATGCGACGGTGAATTTTGAGCTCAGAGCTACTGGCAAAGCTCTTGCCACAATCACCGCAGCTGTACGGCTTCTCCCCGGTGTGGATGTGCCAGTGACGGATTAGAGCAGTGCTGCTGGTGAAACTCTTACCGCAGTCCCGGCAAGGGAACTTCCTCCCAGAATGTATCTGGCGGTGACGCCTGAGATAGGAACGGAAGGCAAAGCTCTTGCCACAGTCACCACACCTGTACGGCTTTTGCCCGGTGTGGATGTGACGGTGAATTCGGAGAGCAAAGCTGCTGGCAAAGCTCTTGCCACACTCACCACACACCACCCGAACCTTGGAGCCCAGCTGGGTGCCTCCCCGCTGCCGCCGCCGGAAGCCAGAGCGCCTCTGGCCGCAGTGGGTGCAGATGAAGCGCTGGGTGCCAGGCTGGGGGCACTGCTGCTTCCCTGGCTGCCAGCTGGGCGGGAGGCTCTGCCCGCACTCGGGGCAATGCTTGGCAGGCACAGAGAGGCCCGCGGCAGCTTCACCTTCACCTTCCTCCTGCTTCTCTTTCTCTTCCTCTGCCTCTTCCTCCTGATCCTTCTCCTGCTTGTCCTCCTTCGCCTTCTTTTCTGCTTGCTCCTCCTTCTTCTCTTCTTGCTGCACTTCTGTCTCGGGGTTGTTCTGGGCCAGCTCCTTCTTAGGCTCCATGCTGCGGTGTATCAATCCCCAGCCAGCCCCGGGACCCCAGTGCCCGCGCCCGCACCGGGACGGCAGCAGACTGCAGCCGCCCAACAATGGAGCCCGGAAGCTCCGAGACCGAGTTCTCGGCGCCACGCACGACACTGTCGCGATAGCTCCGATCCCAGCCTTGCTCCCTCCGCTCCGGGCCCCCGCTGCTTCCGTAACCAAAGGCTCGTTTCGGAGCTCTCCGTTGTAACGGGGATCGACGGCGCTGCGGCAGCTGCTGCCACGGGCGTTACCGGTGGCACTGCGGTTGCTGGCGGCACTGGAGTTAATGGTGGCACCGATGCCACTCCGTCAGGTTCAGGTCCCTGTGTCGGGGACCCGACACCTGGATGCGAGGCTGCAGGGGAGGACTCGCAAGAGGAGGACCTCACCCAACGGCAGCTCTGTCCCTCTCTGCGGCAGCTTTCCTCTCTCCCGCTCGGGCGCACGCCAGGGCAGGGGTGCAGCGCACGCACGCAGCTACAGGCAGGCAGCAGCATCCAGATGCAGGCAAAGCAAGAAGGACAGGAAGAGGCTACTCAGGGCAGGAAGGAGCTCCCCCTCTCCCAGTTCCAAGTTCCCATCCGGCCAGGCTGTCTCTCCTAAGCAGCTCTCTCATCAGTCTGCCCTAGTGTCACCCCTTGCCGCCAAGCCCTTGCCACCTGCCCTGGTTGGCCAGCAGAGAGCCTGCCTAAAGCAGGCTCCAGGGCGCTCAGATCTACCTCTGGCACCAGGGCTACAGCACCCGGCCCTGTCTCCAGCTCTTTCTGCCGCCCACGCACCAGGGCGCTCCAGGGTCTTATATCCCACCGGGGAATTCTCCCTGGTTCAGAGCCCTTTGAGCCCAAGGGGCCAAGTGCCAAGCTCCCTATACCAAACCAATCTCCCAATTGATAGCCCCAAGCACGCTGAGCCATAGATCTATTTCTGCTCCCTTACAGACTCCAGCAACCTGCTCTAGGGGAAGGTCTCCTTGCCCATGGAGGAGGGGTTGGAACAAGATGATCTGGAAAGTGCCTTCTAGCTCAAACCTGTCTGTGAGTTTATGACTTTAAGGAGCTGAGGTAGCTGCTGGTAGGGAAAGACCTTCAGGAGGCCTCCAGGTTCAGCTGCATTGGAAAGCAGCTTGGATGCAGCTTTTTGGTTTCTGGGGGGTAAATTTTGTCTGGATTGAGTTGGAAGAACTTGCAAGAGCCTTGGGAAGTCTTTTATTGGGATAGTTCCCTGCTGCAGGCACATTTTCCATGGAATCCCTGACTTGCAGCCACATGGAACAGTTGCTTTATCCCTGAGTGTACCAAGACAGTATTGGTGAGGATTGGTGTTGGTGACAATGGTGACATCATCAAACAGGGCTTATGGACACCACCTTGGCACCCAGCTGAGTCTGTTTAGGCACTCAGTCACATTGCACTTGTAATGGAAGCTCTTGCCACTGTCCAGCTGCTTCCCCGTGTGGACAGCTCAGGGTAAAGCTCCTGGCTATGCTCTTGCCATAGTCTCTGCAGCTCTACAGTTTCTCCCTGGTGTGGAGGAGGCAGTGAGAGCAGAGCTCTTGGTAAAGGTCTTGCCACAGTCACCACAGCTGTACGGCTAATCCATTGTGTAGATAGGACGATGATAGCTGAGACCAGAGCTCCTGGCAGAGCTCTTGCCACAGTCACCACAGCTGTACGGCTTCTCCACACGTGAATGTGACTGTGACAGCAGAGAGCAGAACTGGCGGTGAAGCTCTTGCCACAGACAAGCTGTGTGGCTTCTCCATGGTGTGGACATGTAAGAGACTGGTTACAGCAGTGCTTATGGCAAACCTCTTGCCACATTCAGCAGAGGGGAACTGCTTTGTCTCAGCAGATGTTTGACGGTGCTAGTGGAGAACAGACCTGCTGGCAAAGCTCTTGCCACACTCACTGAACAACCACAGCTTAGGGCCCAGCTGGGTGCCCTCTCACTGCCACCGCAGGAGGACGGATTGCCTCTGGCTGCAGTGGGCGCAGATGAAGCGCTGGATGCCAGGCTGGGGGCACTGCTGCTCCTGTGGCTGCCAGCCGTGTGGGATGCTCTGCCCGCCCTCGAGGCACTGCTCGTCTGGCAGAGGGCTCCGCGGCAGCTTTACCTTCACCTTCCTCCTGCAGCTCTTTCTCTTCCTCCTTCTCTTCCTCCTGCTTTTTCTCTTCCACCTCTATTTCTGCCTGCTCCTCCTCCTTCTCCACTTCCTATTTTTTCTCCTCCCTCTCTTCTTGCTTTATTTCAGTGTCAAATTTTCTCTGCTCCATCTCCTTCTGAGGCTCCATGCTGGGGGTCTCACCTTGATCCCAATGCTCATTCTCCTCCTCTGCCTCTTCCTCTTCCTCCTGCTCCTCCTGCTTAACTTCCTCCTGGTGACACTGGAAGAGGTGACCTCTGGAAGCTTTGCTCTCACTGTTCATCTTCTGGTACCTGCAGCTGTGCAGGTGCTTGCTCAGATCTCTGTTCTGTTGGAAGCTCACGCCACAGACACCGCAGCTGTACAGCTTCTCCCCGGCGTGGATGCAGTGGTGACAACTGAGATCTGAGCTGCTGGTAAAGCTCTTGTCGCATTCACTGCACAGGAACTTATTCTCAGCATGGATTTGGCGGTGCTGCCTGAGACCAGAGCTGCTGGCAAAGCCCTTGTTGCAGTCACCACATCTGTACAGCTTCTTCCCAATGTGGATGCGACGGTGATAGCTGAGAGCAGAGCTGCTGATAAAGTTCTTGCCACAGTCGCCACAGCTGTACGGCTTCTCCCCAGTATGGATGCGACGGTGACGGCTGAGATCAGAGCTGCTGCCAAAGCTCTTACCGCAGTCACCACAGATGTGCAGCTTCTTCCCAGTGTGGATACGACGGTGACGGCTGAGATCAGAGCCGGTGGTAAAGGTCTTGCCACAGTCACGGCATGGGAACTTACTGTTCTTAGCATGGATTTGGCGGTGCTGCCGGAGACCAGAGCTGCTGGCAAAGCTCTTGTTGCAGTCACCACATCTGTACAGCTTCTTCCCAATGTGGATGCGACGGTGATAGCTGAGAGCAGAGCTGCTGATAAAGTTCTTGCCACAGTCACCACAGTTGTACGGCTTCTCCCCGGTGTGGATGCGTCGGTGACGGCTGAGATCAGAGCTGCTGGCAAAGCTCTTGCCGCAGTCATCACAACAGTGCAGCTTCTTCCCAGTGTGGATGCGACGGTGACGGCTGAGATCAGAGCTGGTGGTAAAGCTCTTGCCACATTCACAGCAGTCATACAGCTTCTCCTTGTTGTGGAAGCGACGGTGGTAGCTGAGAGCAGAACTGCTGGAAAAACTTTTGCCGCAGTCACCACAGCTGTAGGGCCTCTCCCCAGTGTGGATGCGACAGTGGCGGCTGAGATCAGAGTTGCTGGTAAAGCTCTTGCCGCAGTCACCACAGCTGTACAGCTTCTTCCCAGTGTGGATGCGACGGTGACGGTTGAGATCAGAGCTTCTGTTAAAGCTCTTGCCACAATCACTACAGCCATATGGCTTCTCCCCGGTGTGGATTTGATGGTGACGGCTGAGATCAGAGCTCCTGATAAAACTCTTGCCGCAGTCACCACAGCTGTATGGCTTCTCGCCGGTGTGGAGACGACTGTGAGTTCTGAGAGCAGAGCTGCTGGTGAAGCTCTTGCCACAGTCACCACAGCTGTATGGCTTCGTGCCCATGTGGAGGCGACGGTGATACCTTAGAGTAGAGCTGTGGGTAAAGCACTTCCCACAGTCACCGCAGCTGTATGGCTTCTTGCCAATGTGGAGGCGATGGTGATATCTCAGAGTAGAGCTATGGGCAAAGCTCTTACCACACTCTCGGCAGCTGTATGGCTTCTCCCCAGTGTGGAGGCGACTGTGACTTCTGAGAGCAGAGTTCCTGCTAAAGCTCTTGCCACAGTCACTGCAGCTGTATGGCTTCTCCCCAGTGTGGATGCGATGGTGAACTTTGAGAGTAGAGTTGCAGGTGAAGCTTTTGCCACACACACCACAGCTGTAAGGCTTCTCCCCAGTGTGGACATGCCAGTGCTGGATTAGAGCAGTGCTGCTGGTGAAGCTCTTACTGCAGTCACTGCAGGGGAACTTCTTCTTCCCAGCATGGATTTGGCAGTGCTGGCTGAGACCAGCACTGCTGGCAAAGCTTTTGCCACATTCATCACAGCTAAACTGCAGCTTGGTACCCGGGTGAGTGCCTCCCTGCTGCTGCCAGGGGAGGTTGAATTGCTGCTGGCCACAGTGGGTGCAGATGAATCCCTTGCTGCCAGGCTGGGGGCAGAGCTGCTTCCCCATCTGCCAGCCAGGTGGGAGGCTCTGCCTGCACTCAGGGCACTGCAAGGCTGGCATAGATGGCTCCGCAACAGCTTCATCTTCACTTTCCTCCTGCTGCACTTTCACTTCCACCAACCCTTCCTCCTGATCCTCCTTCTGCTTCTCCTCTTCGTCCTCCTCTTTCTTCAGTTCCTTCTGATCTTCTTTCTCCTCCTCCTCCTGTTTCTGCTGCATTTCTGTCTTGGGGTGGCTCTGGCCCGTCTTCTTCTGAGGGTCTATGCTGTGGGTCTCACCTTGACCCTGCTGCTCATGCTCTGCCTCTTCCTGCTGCTTCTGCTCCTTCTGGTGGCACTCAGAGAGGGGACCTCTAGAAGCTTTGCTGTCACTGTTCATCTTCTGGTACCTGCAGCTGTGCAGGTGCTTGCTCAGATCTCTCCTCTGCCGGAAGCTCACGCCACAGATGCCACATATGTACGGGTTCTCTCTGGTGTGGATGCGACGATGACGGCTGAGATCAGAGCTGCTGGTAAAGCTCTTGCCACAGTCACTGCAGCCATATGGCCTCTCCCCAGTGTGGATGCGACGGTGATAAATGAGAGCAGAGCTGCTGGTAAAGCTTTTGCCGCATTCACCGCAGCTGTAGGGCCTCTCCCCGGTGTGGATGCGACGATGACGGCTGAGATCAGAGCTGCTGGTAAAGCTCTTGCCGCAATCACCACAGCCATATGGCTTCTCCCCGGTGTGGGTGCGACGGTGATAGCTGAGAGCAGAGTTGATGGTGAAGCTCTTGCCACAGTCATCACATCTGTATGGTTTCTCCCCTGTGTGAATGAGGCGACGGTGACAGCTCAGATCAGAGCTGCTGGTAAAGCTCTTGCTGCAGTCAATGCAGTTGTACAGCTTTTCCCCAGTATGGAGGCGACGGTGACGGACGAGAGTAGAGCTGATGGTGAAGCTCTTGCCGCAGTCATCGCATCTGTAGGGCTTCTCCCCGGTGTGAATGAGGCGGTGCTGGTTCAGAGTAAAGCTCCTGGTGAAGCTCTTGCCACAGTCACTGCAGCTGTAGGGCTTCTCCCCAGTGTGGAGGCGACGGTGAGAGGTGAGAGTAGAGCTGATGGTGAAGGTCTTGCCGCAGACGTCACATCTGTAGGGCTTCTCCCCTGTGTGAATAAGCCGACGATGACAGCTCAGATCAGAACTGCTGGTAAAGCTCTTGCCACAGTCGCTGCACCTGTACAGCTTTTCCCCTCTATGGAGGCGACGGTGATAGCTGAGACCAGAGCTGCTGGTAAATCTCTTGCCACAGTCACCACAGCAGAAAGGCTTCTCCCCGGTGTGGAGGCGACGGTGACGGCTGAGTGTAGAGCTGATGGTGAAGCTCTTGCCACAGTCATCGCACCTGTAGGGTTTCTCCCCAGTGTGAATGAGGCGGTGCTGATTCAGAGTAAAGCTCCTGGTGAAGCTCTTGCCGCAGTCACTGCAGCTGTAGGGCTTCTCCCCAGTGTGGAGGCGACGGTGATAGCTGAGGGTAGAGCTGTAGAGAAAGCTCTTGCCACAATCATCGCACCTGTAGGGCTTCTCCCCGGAGTGGATAAAGCGGTGATGGCTCAGAGTAAAGCTTCTAGTAAAGCTCTTGCCACAGTCACTGCAGCTGTAGGGCTTATCCCCCGTGTGGATGGTGCAGTGCCACTTCAGCTGATACATGCTGGTGAAGCTTTTGCCACAGTCACCGCAGCTGTACAGATTCTTCCTTGTGTGGAGGCGACGGTGATAGCTGAGAGCAGAGCTGCTGGTAAAGCTCTTGCCACAGTCGCGGCAGCAGAAAGGCTTCTCCCCCGTGTGGACATGCCAGTGTTGGATTAGAGCAGTGCTGTTGGTGAAGCTCTTGCCACAGTCACTGCAGGGGAACTTCTTCCCAGCATGGATTTGGCGGTGCTGGCTGAGACCAGAGCTGCTGGTAAAGCTCTTGCCACAGTCATTGCATCTGTACAGCTTCTCCCCGGTGTGGACCCGACGGTGCCGTCTGAGATCAGAGCTGCTGGTGAAGCTCTTGCCGCAGTCACCACAGCTGTAGGGCTTCTCCCCAGTATGGGTGCGACGGTGATAGCTGAGAGCATAGCTGCTGGTAAAGCTTTTGCCGCATTCACCGCAGCTGTACAGCTTCTTCCCGGTGTGGGTGCGATGGTGACGGCTCATAGCAGAGCTGCTGGTAACGCTCTCACCGCATTCACCACGGGGAAACTTCTTCCCAGTATGGGTTTGGCGATGCAGGCTGAAAGCAGAGCTGCTGGCATAGCTCTTGCCACAGACACCACAAATGTGTGGCTTCTGCCCAGTGTGGGTGGCTCGGTGACAGCTGAGAGCAGACCAGCGGGCAAAGCTCTTGCCACAGACACCACAGCTGTAGGGCTTCTCCGTGGTGTGGACATGCAAGTGATGGATTAGAGCAGTGCTGTTGGTGAAGCTCTTCCCACAGTCACGGCAGGGGAATTGCTTTGTCTCAGCATGTGTTAGCCGATGCCGGCTGAGACCAGATCTGCTGGCAAAGTTCTTTCCACACACACCACAGCTATATGGCTTCTCCCCGGTGTGGACGTGCCAGTGCTCAAGGAGAGCACAGCTGTTGGTGAAGCTCTTGCCACAGTCAACACAGGGGAATTGCTTCTTCTCAGCATGGATTTGGCGGTGTCGGCTGAGACCAGACGTGCTGGCAAAGCTCTTGCCACACTCACCGCAGACTGGCCGCAGCTTGGGGCCCAGCTGGGTACCTTCCCGCTGCCACCGCAGAAGGCCGGAGCGCCTCTGGCCGCAGTGGGTGCAGATGAAGCGCTGGGTGCCAGGCTGGGGGCACTGCTGCTTCCCCGGCTGCCAGCTGGGCGGGAGGCTCTGCCCGCACTCGGGGCACCACTCAGCAGGCACACAGGGGTCCGCGGCAGCTTTACCTTCACCTTCCCGCTGCTGCTCTTTCTCTTCCTCCGCCTCTTCCTCCAGATCCTCCTCCTGCTTCTCTGCCTCTTCCTTCTCTGCTTTATTTCCGTCCTCCTTTTCCTCCACTTTCTCCTCCTCTGCCTCCTCCTTGATCTGGTGTCGGCTGTGGCCCAGCTGATTCTGAGGCTCCATTTTGGGGGTCTCAGTCCTCTGGCAGTCCCGGGTCCCCACTGCCCGCGGCCGGACGGGGCGGGCGGGAGCCTGGGGCCGCCCAACAATGGAGCCCGGAAGCTGCAAGGACGAGATCTCGGCGCCGCTCTCGGCGCTGTCGAGATAGCTCCGATCCCCGCCCTCCTCTCTCAGCTCCGGTCCCCCATTGCATCCATAAACAAAGGCAGGTTTGGGAGCGTTGCCTGGCAACAGGGAGGTACAGCTCCTGCGGCAGCCTTACTGCTGCCACCGGCGGTACTGCTGCCACCGATGCTACTGACGTCACTGAGGACTGTGCTGCTTCTCCAGCACGTTCAGGTCCTTGTGTTGGGAGCCCCCACCCCCTCCCCCGCTGGGCACAGGACTGCAGGGGAGGACTCGCAAGAGAAAGATCTCACACAAGGGCAGCTGTGTCCCGCTCTGCGGCAGCTTTTCTCTCTGTCAGGTGCAGGTACAAAAGGCTGAGGCTCCTTAGGGTGGGTAGTAGGCAGGCAGTGCAGGCACAACAGGCTGAGGCTCCTTAGGGTGGGTAGTAGGCAGGCAGTGCAGGCACAACAGGCTGAGGCTCCTTAGGGTGGGTAGTAGGCAGGCAGTGCAGGCACAACAGGCTGAGGCTCCTTAGGGTGGGTAGTAGGCAGGCAGTGCAGGCACAACAGGCTGAGGCTCCTTAGGGTGGGTAGTAGGCAGGCAGTGCAGGCACAACAGGCTGAGGCTCCTTAGGGTAGGTAGTAGGCAGGCAGTGCAGGTACCACAGCCTGAGGCTCCTTAGGGTGAGTAGGCAGGCAGTGCAGGTACCACAGCCTGGGGCTCCTTAGGGTGGGTAGTAGGCAGGCAGTGCAGGTACCACAGCCTGGGGCTCCTTAGGGTGGGTAGTAACCTCCCCTTTTCCCGGCAGCCCCTTCTCAAGCAGTTGTTCCAAGCAGCTCTCTACGCAGCCTTAGTGTCACCCCTTGCCGCCAAGCAGTTGCCACCTGCCCTGGTTGGCCAGCAGAGGGAGCGCCTAAAGCAAGCCTCAGGGCTTGCAGATCTGCCTCTGCCTGGAGGTGTTTTTGTCTCACGCACCACCAGGGGGTCCCAGAGTCTTAGGTCCCACCAAGGGATTCTCCCTGGTTCAAAGCCCTTTGTCTGAGCCCAAGGGGCCAAGTGCCAAGCTCCCTGTACCAAACGAATCTCCCAAATGACATCCCCAACCACGCTGAGCCAGGGATCTATTTCTGCTCCCTTACAGATTCAAGCAGCCTGCTCTACGGGAAGGTTTCCTTGCCCATGGAGGAGGAGTTGGAACAAGATGATCTGGAAGGTCCCTTCTAACCCAAACCCGTCTGTGAGTTTGAGGAGCTGAGGTGAGTAATGGTGGGGAAAGAGCTCCAGGAGGGCTCCAGGTTCAGCTGCATTTGAAAGCAGCTTGGATGCAGCTTTTTGGTTTCTGGGGGGGGGGGGGGGGGGGTAAATTTTGTGTGGATTGAGTTGGAAGAACTTGCAAGAGGCTTGGAAAAAATCTTTTATTGGGATTGTTCCCTGCTGCAGGCACATTTCCCATGGAATCCCTGACTTGCAGCCACATGGAACAGTTGCTTTATCCCTGAGTGTACTAAGCCAGTCCTGGTGTTGGTGAGGTTTGGTGATGGTGATCATGGTGACATCATCTACCAGGGCTTATGCAGGCCACACTGCCACCCAGCTGAGTTTCTGCAGGTGCTTATTCAGGTTGCACTTCTATGAGATGCTCTTGCCATGGTTTACCACAGCTATACAACTTCTCCCCGGTGCGGATGGCACAGTGATACCAGAGAGAGAGAGGATCTGCTGGCAAAGCTCTTACCACATTCACCACACCGGAATGGCTACTAAGTGCCATGGACAATGCGGTGCTTGGTGAGAGCAAATCTGTGGGCAAAGCTCTTGCCACAGTCACCGCAGCTGTATGGCTTCTCCCCGGTGTGGACGCGACGGTGACGTCTGAGTGCCGAGCTGTGGACAAAGCTCTTGCCGCAGTCACCGCAGCTGTACGGCATCTCCCCGGTGTGGAGGCGGAGGTGATACTTCAGACTGGTACTGTAGGCAAAGCTCTTGCCACAGACACCGCAGCCATATGGCTTCTCACCGGTATGGACGTTGCAGTGCTCAAGGAGAGATGAGCTGCTGGCAAAGCTCTTGCCACACTCATCACAGCGCAAGCGCAGCTTGGGGCCCAGCTGGGTGCATCCTTCCTGCTGAGAAAGGAGGTTGAACTGCTGCTGGCCACAGTGGGTGCAGATGAAGCCCTGGGTGCCGGGCAGGGGGGACTGCTGCTTCCTCAGCTGCCAGCCTGGCAGGAGGCTCTGCCCACACTCAGGGCACTGCTCAGCTGGCACAGTGGGATCCACAACAGCTTTACCTTCACCTTCCTCCTGCTGCTCCTTCCCTTCCCCTTCCTCCTGACTCTCCTCCTGCTTCTCCTCCTTCACCTCCTTTTCTGCCTGCTCCTTCTCCACTGTCTCTTTTTTCTCCTCCTCCTTCTCTTCCTGCTGCACTGCAGTCTCAGGATGCCTCTGGCTCAGCTCATTCTGAGGCTCCATGCTGGGGGTCTCACCTTCACCCTGCTGCTCATTCTCTGCCTCTTCCTGCTGCTCCTGCTCCTCCTGGTGGCACTCAGAGAGGGGACCCTTGGAAGCTTTGCTGTCACTGTTCATCTTCTGGTACCTGCAGCTGCGCAGGTGCTTGCTCAGATCTCTGTTCTGCCGGAAGCTCACGCCACAGACACCACAGCTGTACAGCTTCTCCCCGGTGTGGGTGAGGCAGTGATAGCTCAGAGCAGAGCTGCTGGTAAAGCTATTGCCACAGTCACTACATTTGTACAGCTTCTCCCTGTTATGGCTGCGACGGTGATAGCTCAGAGCAGAGCTGCTGGTGAAGCTCTTGCCACAGTCGCCACATCTGTAGGGCTTCTCCCCAGTGTGGATGCGACGGTGACAGCTGAGATCAGAGCTGCTGGTAAAGCTCTTGCCACAGTCAGCACAGCTGTAGGGCTTCTCCCCGGTGTGGAGGCGGCGGTGACAGCTGAGAGTAGACCTGTGCAGAAAGCTCTTGCCGCAGTCATCACATCTGTATGGTTTCTCCCCGGTGTGGATGCGACGGTGATGGCTCAGACCAGAGCTCCTGGTAAAGCTCTTGCCACAGTCACTGCAGCTGTAGGGCTTCTCCCCGGTGTGAATAGCGCAGTGCCTTTTTAGCTGGGAAGCTGTGGTGAAACTCTTGCCACATTCACTGCAGCTGTGCAGGTTCTCTCTGGTGTGGATGCGACGGTGATCGCTGAGAGCAGAGCTGCTGGTAAAGGTCCTGCCACAGTCACCACAGTGGAAAGGCTTCTCCCCGGTGTGGATGAGGCAGTGATGGTTAAGTTTGAAGCGGCTGGCAAAGCTCTTCCCACATTCATTGCAGTGGTACTGCTCCTCTGTGGTGTGGAGGCGACGGTGACGGCTGAGAGCAGAACTCTTGGTGTAGCTCTTACCACAGTCACCACAGCTGTATGGCTTCTCCTTGGTGTGGGTGATGCAGTGACTGTAAAGTTCAAAAGTGGTGGTGAAGCTCTTACCACAGTCACCACAGCTGTGCAGCTTCTCCCCGGTGTGGTGGCGACGGTGATATCTCAGAGTAGAGCTGTGGGCAAACTTCTTGCCACAGTCACCACAGCTGTATGGCTTCTCCCCGGTGTGGAGGCGACGGTGACTCTTGAGAGCAGAGTTGTTGGTGAAGCTCTTGCCACAGTCACCACAGCAGAAAGGCTTCTTGCCAGTGTGGATGCGACGGTGACGGCTGAGAGTTGAACTGCAGGTGAAGCTCTTGCCACAGTCACCGCAGCTGAACGGCTTCTCCCCCGTGTGGAGGCGTCGGTGACTTCTGAACGCAGAGCTGTACGTGAAGCTCTTGCCACAGTCTCCACAGCTGTAGGGCTTCTCCCCAGTGTGGAGACGACGGTGACTTGAGAGAGCAGGCCTGTTGGTAAAGCTCTTGCCACAGTCACCGCAGCTGTATGGCTTCTCCCCAGTGTGGATGCGACGGTGACTTCTGAGAACAGAGCTGCTGGTGAAGCCCTTGCCACAGTCACCGCAGGTGTATGGCTTCTCCCCAGTGTGGAGACAACAGTGAATTCTGAACACAGAGCTGTATGTGAAGCTCTTGCCACAGTCACCACAGCTGTAGGGCTTCTCCCCAGTGTGGATGCGACGATGAATTCTGAGAGTAGAGCTGCTGGTGAAGCTCTTGCCACAGCTGTCACAGTGGAAGGGCTTCTCCCCAGTGTGGATGTGACTGTGACTGCTGAGGGCAGATCTGCTCGCGAATCTCTTGCCACAGTCACCACAGCTGTAAGGTTTCTCTCCAGTGTGGACGATGCAGTGAATATAAAGTTGTAAAGTGGTGGTGAAGCTCTTGCCACAGTCACCACAGCTGTATGGCTTCTCCCCGGTGTGAAGGAGACGGTGAGAGCTCAGAGAAGAGCTGTGGGCAAAGCTCTTGCCACAGTCACCACAGAGGAAGGGCTTCTCCCCGGTGTGGATGTGACTGTGACTTCTGAGAGCAGAGTTGTTGGTGAACCTCTTGCCACAGTCACCACAGCTGTAGGGCTTCTCCCCAGTGTGGATGCGACAATGAATTCTGAGAGTAGAGCTGCTGGTGAAGCTCTTGCCACAGCTATCACAGTGGAAGGGCTTCTCCCCAGTGTGGATGTGACTGTGACTGCTGAGGGCAGATCTGCTCGCGAATCTCTTGCCACAGTCACCACAGCTGTAAGGTTTCTCCCCAGTGTGGACGCGACGATGATTTCTGAGAGTAGAGCTGTAGGTGAAGCTCTTGCCACAGACACCGCAGCTGTAAGGCTTCTCCCCGGTGTGGACGTGCCAATGCTGGATCAGAGCCGTGCTGTTGGTGAAACTCTTGCCGCAGTCAACACAGGGGAACTTCTTCCCAGCATGGATTTGGCGGTGCTGCCTGAGCCCAGTGCTGCCGGCAAAGCTCTTGCCACATTCACTACAGCTGTACAGCTTCTCCCCGGTGTGGATGCGACGGTGACGGCTGAGATCAGAGCTGCTGGTAAAACTCTTGCCACAGTCACTGCAGTTGTAGGGCTTCTCCCCGGTGTGTGTGCGACTGTGGTAGCTCAGAGCATAGCTGGTGGTAAAGCTCTTGCCGCAGTCACCGCAGCTGTACGGCTTCTTCCCGGTGTGGATGCGACGGTGACAGCTTAGAGCATAGCTGCTGGTAAAGCTCTTGCCACATTCACCGCAGCGATATGGCTTCTCCCCGGTGTGGATGCGATGGTGACGGCTGAGATCATAGCTGCTGGCAAAGCTCTTGCCACATTCACCGCAGCCATAGGGCTTCACCCCGGTGTGGATGCGATGGTGACGGCTGAGAGCAGAGCCGCTGGTAAAGCTCTTGCCACACTCACTGCAGTTGTGTGGCTTCTCCCCAGTGTGGATGTTCTGGTGGTTAAGGAGAGCAGAGCTGTTGGTGAAGCTCTTGCCACAGCTACTGCAGGGGAACTTCTTTACAGCATGGGTTTGGCGATGCAGGCTGAGAGCATAACTGTTGGCAAAGGTCTTGCCGCAGTCATTGCAGCTGTACAGTGGCCCCCTGGAGTCGCTGGGATGGTGCCTCTTTAGATGGTAAGTGGTGGTGAAGCTCTTGCCACAATCACCACAGCTGTTCACCATCTCCCCAGTGTGGCTATGATAGTGACAGCTCAGAGCAGAGCTCTGGGCAAAGCTCTTGCCAGAGTCACCACAGTGGAACAACTTCTCCCTGATGTGGATGAGGCAGTGACGGTTAAGGTTGAAATGGTTGGTGAAGCTCTTGCCGCAGACACCACAGCTGTGCAGCTTCTGGCCAGTGTGGATGGCTCGGTGACAGGTGAGAGCAGACCAGTGGGCAAAGCTCTTGCCACAGACACCACAGCCATATGGCTTCTCCCTGGTGTGGAGGCGACGGTGACAGTTAAGGTGGTAACTTCTGGCAAAGCTCTTGCCACATACATCACAGGTGTGAGGCTTCTCCCCGGTGTGGACATGGTAGTGCTCAATTAGAGCAGCGCTGGTGGTGAAGCTCTTGCCACACTCACGGCAGGGGAACGGTTTCTTCCCAGCATGTGTTTGCCGGTGCCAGCTAAGAACAGAGCTGCTGGCAAAGCTCTTGCCACAGACACCACAGCTGTAGGGCTTCTCCCCAGTGTGAAAGTGACGGTGCCGGCTGAGACCATACTTGCTGGCAAAGCTCTTGCCACACTGACCGTACTCCAGCCGCAGCTTGGGGCCCAGCTGGGTACCTTCCCGCTGCCACCGCAGGAGGCCGGAGCGCCTCTGGCCGCAGTGGCTGCAGATGAAGCGCTGGGTGCCAGGCTGGGGGCACTGCTGCTTCCCCGGCTGACAGCCGGGCGGGAGGCTCTGCCCGCACTCGGGGCACTGCTCGCCTGGCACACAGGGGTCTGCGGCAGCTTTACCTTCACCTTCCTCCTGCTTCTCTTTCTCTTCCTCCGCCTCTTCCTCCTGATCCTCCTCCTCCTCCTTCACCTCCTTCAATACCTGCTCCTCCTCCTTCGCTTCCTGCTGCATTTCTGTCTCGGGCAGCCTCTGGCCCAGATCCTTCTGAGGCTTCATTCTTGGGGGGGAGGTCTCAATTCGCTGACAGCCCCAGGTCCCGAGTGCCCGCGGCCGGACGGGGCGGGCAGGAGCCTGGAACCACCTCACAATGGAGCCCGGAAACTGCAAGGCCGAGATCCCGGCGCCGCTCACGACTCTATCGCGATAGCTCCGATCCCCGCCCTCCTCTGCCAGCTCTGGACTCCCACTGCTTCCATGTGCAAAGGCTCATTTGGGAGCTCTGCCTGGTAACGAGGAGCGACGGCGCTGCGGCAGCTGCTGCCGCTGGTGTGATTGGTGGCACAGATGCCACACCAGCAGGTTCAGGTCCTTGTGCTGGGAGTCCCACAGATGGACACGGGACTGCAGGGGAGGTCTCGGAAGAGGAGGACCTCACACAAGGGCAGCTCTGTCCCTTTGCTGTCACAATGTCAGGAGCACGCAGGTAGGACAGGCAGAGGCTCTTCAAGGCAGACAGGAACCTCCTCCTCTCCCAGCAGACACTTCTCAAGCAGTTGTTCCAAGCAGCCCCACCCCCCCCCCCCCGGCTGTCCTAAGCAGCTCTCTCATCAGTCAGCTCTAGTGTCACTCCTTGCCGGCAAGCAGTTGCCACCTGCCCTGGTTGGCCAGCAGAGGGAGCGCCTAGAGCAAACCTCAGGGTTTGCAGATCTGCCTCTGGCTCCCAGCCTGAGAACAGGCCCCTGGATCCAGGTGTTTCGGCCGCCCACACCACCAGGGGGTCCCAGGGTCTTATGTGCCACCAGGGGATTCTCCCTGGTTCAAAGCCCTTTGAGCCCAAGGGGCCAAGTGCCAAGCCCCCTGTACCAAACAACTGCCCCAATTGATAGCCCCAACCACGCTGAGCCAGAGATCTATTTCTGCTCCCTTACAGCAGAGCAACCTGCTCTAGGGGAAGGTCTTCTTGCCCATGCAGGAGGGGTTGGAACAAGACGCTCTGGAAGGTCCCTTCTAACCCAAACCTGTCTGTGAGTCTGAGGAGCTGAGGTGGCTGCTAGTAGGGAAGACCTTCAGGAGGGCTCCAGGTTCTGCTGCAGTCAAAAGCAGCTTGGATGCAGCTTTTTGGTTTCTGGGGAGGGGGAATTTGTGTGGATTGAGTTGGAAGAACTTGCAAGAGCCTTGGAAAGTCTTTTATTGGGATTGTTCCCTGCTGCAGGCACAATTTCCATGGAATCCCTGACTTGCAGCCACATGGAACAGTTGATTTACCCCTGAGCGTACCAAGCCAGTGCTGGTGAGGTTTGGTGATGGTGATGATGGTGACATCATCCCGCAGGGCTTATGGAGACCACCTTGGGACCGAGCACATCTTAGAAGTGCCAGGCCAGTCGTGACACTGCTCTGCCCTCTGAATCCCATCCCCCAAATGAGGCACATGTCACGGCTTGTCTGGCAATGGCACAGCAGCGACTGGTGTTACTGGTGCAGCCTCACTGCATCCCAGGACAGCAAAACCTGTCATAGGTGAGGCAGCATCACAGGCAGGAGACTCTGGCACCTGTGTGGTGAGAAGGGGCTCATGGTTGCTGGGCAATTCCTGGTGGCACTGGGAGTGGGGACCCTTGGGAGCTTTGGTGCTGCTCTTCATTTTTTGGCGCCTGAGGCTGTGCAGGTGCTTGGTTAGTGTGGTGTTCCGCCGGAAGCCCTTGCCGCAGTCACCACTTCTGTACAGCTTCTCCCTGGTGTGGATGCAATGGTGATATCTCAGAGCAAAGCTGCTGGTAAAGCTCATGCCACAGCCACCACAGCTGTATGGCTCCCCTGCTACGTGGCTGTGATGGTGGTATCTCAGATTAGATCCGTTGTTAAAGCTCCTGCCGCAGTCACCGCAGCTGTACGGCTTCTCCCCGGTGTGGAGGCAATGGTGACGGCTTAGACTAGAGCTGCTGGTGAAGCTCTTGCCACAGTCACTGCAGCTTCTCCCTGGTGTGGAGGCGAAGGTGAATTTGGAGATCAGAGCTGCCAGAGTCACCACAATGGAAGGATTTCTCCCCAGTGAAGGTAGCTGTGATGTGTGAGAGCAGAGTAGGTGAAGGTCTTTCCACAGGCACTGCAGCTGTGTGACTTCTCCCCGGTGTGGACCTCGTGGTGCTGGATTAGAGCAGTGCTGCTGGTGAAGCTCTTGCCACAGTCACTGCAGTGGTACTGCTTCTTCCCAGCATGGGTTTGGCAGTGCTGGCTGAGGCCAGACCTGCTGGCAAAGCTTTTGCCACACTCACCACAGGCCAATCTGAAGTCAGGGGTGGAAGAACTTCACAGGCGGGAGACTCTGGCAACACTGTTGTGAGGAGGGGCCCATGGCTGCTGGGCACATGCTGGGGGCACTGAGAGTGAGGACCCTTGGAAGCTTTGCTGCTGCTCTTCATCCTCTGGTGGCTGCTCATGCACTGCTTGGTCAGATCAGTGTTCTGCCAGAAGGTCTTGCCAGAGTCACCTCATTTGTACTACTTCTCCCCGGTGTGGTTGCGACGGTGATAGCTCAGACCTGAGCTGCTGAAAAAGCTCTTGCTGCAGACTCCACAGCTGTAGGGCTTCTCCCCGGTGTGGACGCGACGGTGACGGCTGAGGTCATAGCTGCTGGTGAAGCTCTTGGCGCAGTCACCGCAGTTGTAGGGCTTCTCCCCCGTGTGGATGCGAAGGTGATACCTCAATTTAGAGCTCCTGGTGAAGCTCTTGCCACAGTCACCACAGCTGTAGGGCTTCTCCCCCGTGTGGAGGCGACAGTGATACTTCAGACCAGAGCTGCTGGTAAAGCTCTTGCCACAGTCACTGCAGCTGTAGGGCTTCTCCCCCGTGTGGAGGCGTCGGTGAGAGCTGAGAGTAGAGTTACTGGTAAAGCTCTTGCCACAGTCACCACAGCTGTAGGGCTTCTCCCCCGTGTGGAGGCGACGATGATTTCTGAGATCAGAGCTACTGGCGAAGCTCTTGCCACAGTCACCGCAGCTGTAAGGCTTCTCCCCGGTATGGACGTGCCAGTGCTGGATTAGAGCAGTGCTACTGGTGAAGCTCTTGCCACAGTCACTGCAGGGAAACCTCTTCCCAGAATGGATTTGGCAGTGCCGGCTGAGAACAGAGCTGCTGGCAAAGCTCTTGCCACACTCGCCACAGCTGTACGGCTTCTCCCCGGTGTGAATGCGACGGTGATAGCAGAGAGCATAACTGGTGGCAAAGCTCTTGCCACAGACACCACAGCTGTAGGGCTTCTCCCTGGTGTGGACGTGCAAGTGATGGATCAGAGCAGTGCTGTTGGTGAAGCTCTTCCCACAGTCACGGCAGGGGAACTGCTTTGTCTCAGCATGCGTTTGCCGGTGCTGGCGGAGACCAGACCTGCTGGCGAAGCTTTTGCCACAAGCACCGCAGCTGTAAGGCTTCTCCCCGCTGTGGACGTGCCAGTGCTGAAGGAGATCACAGCTGTTGGTGAAGCTCTTGCCACAGTCAACACAGGGAAACTGCTTCTTCCCAGCATGGATTTGACTGTGCTGCCTGAGACTAGAGCTGCTGGCAAAGCTCTTGCCACACTCACCGCACTCCAACCGCAGCTTGGGGCCCGGCTGGGTACCTCCCTGCTGCCGCCGGAGGAGGCTGGAGCGCCTCTGGCCGCAGTGGGTGCAGATGAAGCGCTGGGTGCCAGGCTGGGGGCACTGCTGCTTCCCCGGCTGCCAGCCGGGCGGGAGGCTCTGCCCGCACTCAGGGCACTGCTCGGCTGGCACACTGGGGTCCGCGGCAGCTTTACCTTCACCTTCTTCCTGCTGCTGTTTCTCCGCCTCTTCCTCCTGATCGTCCACCTCCTTCTCCTCCATCTCTTTGCCTACTTGCTCCTCCTCCTTCTCTTCCTGCTGCATTTGTGTCTCAGGGCTGTTCTGGACCAGCTCCCCCTGACGCGTCACGCTGGGGTGCATCAATCTGCTGACAGCCCTGGGACTCGAGTGCCCGCGGCCGGACGGGGCGGACAGGAGACTGGAGCCGCCCAACGATGGAGCCCGGAAGCTACAGGACCGAGATCCCGACCCCGTTCTCGGCACTGTCGCGATAGCTCAGATCCCCGCCCTGCTCTCTCAGCTCCAGGCCCCCGCTGCTTCCATAAACAAAGGCTCGTCGGGGAGCTCTGCCTGGTAACGTGGAGCGACGGCGCTGCGGCAGCTGCTGCCGCTGGTGTTACTGCTGGCACCAGGTTCATCGTAGCACCGATGCCACACCAGCAGGTTCAGGTCCTTGTGTTGGGAGCCCCACAGATGGACACGGGACTGCAGGGGAGATCTCGGAAGAGGAGGACCTGACACAAGGGCAGCTCTGTCCCTCCCTGCGGCAGCTTTTCTCTCTCCATGTCAGGAGCACGCAGGCAGGCAGCGCAGGTAGGACAGGCAGCGGCTCCTCAGGGCAGACAGGAACCTCCCCCTCTCCCAGCAGACACTTCTCAAGCAGTTGTTCCAAGCAGCCTCCCCCCCCTAGGCTCTCTGTCCTAAGCAGCTCTCTAATTAGGCTGGCCTAGTGTCAGCCCTTGCCGGCAAGCAGTTGCCACCTGCCCTGATTGGCCAGCAGAGGGAGCGCCTACTCAGGGCTTCCAGATCTACCTCCGGTTCCCGACCGGAGAACCGAGCCATGGCTCCAAGTGTTTCTGCCGCCTACACCACCAGGGGGTCCCAGGGTCTTAAATCTCCCTGGTTCAAAGCCCTTTGAGCCCAAGGGTCCAAGTGCCAAGCCGCCTGTACCGAAGGAATCTCCCAGTTGATAGCCCCAACCACGCTGAGCCAGAGATCTATTTCTGCTCCCATACAGACTCGAGCATCCTGCCCTCGGGGAAGGTCTCCTTGCCCATGCAGGAGGGGTTGGAACAAGACGATCTGGAAGGTCCCTACTAACCCAAACCTGTCTGTGAGTCTGAGGAGCTGA
Source organism: Pogoniulus pusillus (assembly GCF_015220805.1). Taxonomy (NCBI): domain Eukaryota; kingdom Metazoa; phylum Chordata; class Aves; order Piciformes; family Lybiidae; genus Pogoniulus; species Pogoniulus pusillus. The sequence goes on from NW_026974735.1 coordinate 130,112, forward strand.
GGTGGCTGCTGGTGGGGAACGAGCTTCAGGAGGGCTCCAGGTTCTGCTGCAGTCGACAGCAGCTTGGATGCAGCTTTTTGGTTTCTGGGGGGGTTAAATTTTGTCTGCATTGAGTTGGAAGAACTTGCAAGAGCCTTGGAAAATCTTTTATTGGGATTGTTCCCTGCTGCAGGCACAATTTCCATGGAACCTCTGACTTGCAGCCACATGGAGCAGTTGCTTTTTGCCAGTCCTGGTGATGGGGTGGATTGGTGATGATGGTGACATGATCTAGCAGGGCTTATGGAGATGACCTTGGGACCTCATACGGCTTAGAGGTGCCAGCCTGGTTGTGACACTGCCCTGCCCTCTGCTTCCCATCCCCCGAACCAGACAAATTTCAGGGCGTGCCTGGGGATGGCACAGCAGGAACTGGTGCTACTGGTGCAGCCTCACCGCATCCCAGGACGGCAAAACCTGTACTGCAGCCATACAGCTTCTCCCCGGTGTGGACCTTCCAGTGCTGGATTATAGTGGTGCTGTTGGTGAAGCTCTTGCCACAGTGGTACTGCTTCTTCTCACCATGAGTGCTGGTTGAGACCAGACCTGTTGGCAATGCTGTTGCCACGCTCACCACAAACCAATCTGGAGTCAGGGGTGGAAGAGCTTCACAGGCAGGAGACTCTGGCAACACTGTTGTGAGGAGGGGCCCATGGCTGCTGGGCACATGCTGGGGGCACTGAGAGTGAGGACCCTTGGAAGCTTTGCTGCTGCTCTTCATCCTCTGGTGGCTGCTGATGCACTGCTTGGTCAGATCAGTGTTCTGCCAGAAGGTCTTGCCAGAGTCACCTCATCTGTACTACTTCTCCCCGGTGTGGTTGCGACGGTGATAGCTGAGAGCAGAGCTGCTGGTAAAGCTCCTGCCACAGTCACCGCAGCTGTAGGGCTTCTCCCCGGTGTGGATGCGATGGTGACGGCTGAGATCAGAGCTGCTGGTGAAGCTCTTGGCGCAGTCACCACAGCTGTAGGGCTTCTCCCCAGTGTGGATGCGACGGTGATGTCTCAGATTAGAGCTGCTGGTGAAGCTCTTGCCACAGTCACCACAGCTGTAGGGCTTCTCCCCAGTGTGGATGAAACGGTGATAGCTCAGAATGTATCTGGTGGTAAAGCTCTGGCCACAGTCACCGCAGCTGTAGGGCTTCTCCCCGGTGTGGATGCGACGGTGATATTTGAGAGCTGAGCTGCTGGTGAAGCTCTTGCCACAGTCACCACAGCTGTAGGGCTTCTCCCCAGTGTGGATGCGACGGTGATACCTCAGATCAGCACTCCTGGTAAAGCTCTTGCCACAGTCACCGCAGCTGTAGGGCTTTTCCCCGGTGTGGATGCGATGATGAATTCTAAGAGTAGAGCTGTTGGTGAAGCTCTTGCCACAGTCACTGCAGCTGTAGGGCTTCTTCCCAGTGTGGATGCGATGGTGACATCTCAGAGCAGAGCTGCTGGTAAAGCTCTTGCCACAGTCACTGCAGCTGTAGGGCTTCTCCCCAGTGTGGATGCGACGGTGATAGCTGAGAATTGAGCTCTGGAAAAAGCTCTTGCCACAGTCATCGCATCTGTATGGCTTCACCCCAGTGTGGCTGCGACGATGATAGGCCAGAGCAGAGCTGTTGGTAAAGCTCTTGCCACAAACACCACAGCTGTATGGTTTCTCCCCGGTGTGGACATTCCAGTGCTGGATTAGAGCAGTGCTATTGGTGAAGCTCTTGCCGCAGTCAGCACAGGGGAACTGCTTGGTCTCAGCATGGGTTTGGCAGTGCTGGCTGAAACCAGAGCTGGTGGCATAGCTCTTGCCGCAGTCACCACAGATGTACATCTTCACCCCAGAGTGGACGGCGCAGTGTCTCTTCAGATGGGAATTGCTGGTGAAGCTCTTGCCACAATCACCGCAGCTGAACAGCTTCTCCCCAGGGTGGATGCGACGGCGGTGATAGCTGAGCTTAGAGCTGGTGACAAAGCTCTTGCCGCAGTCACCACAGCTGAACGGTGTCTCCCCGGTGTGGATGCGACGGTGACAGCTGAGCTTAGAGCTGGTGACAAAGCTCTTGCCGCAATCACCACAGCTGTAGGGCTTCTCCCCAGTGTGGATGTGATGGTGAATTCTGAGGTAAGATCTGGTGGTAAAGCTCCTGCCGCAGTCACCACAGCTGTAGAGCTTCTGCCCGGTGTGGATGGCACGGTGCCTGTTCAGATGGTAAGTGCTGCCGAATCTCTTGCCGCAGTCACCACAGCTGTATGGCTTCTGGCCAGTGTGGATGGCTCGGTGGCAGCTGAGAGTAGACCAGTGGGCAAAGCTCTTGCCACAGACACCGCAGCCATACGGCTTCTCCCCGGTGTGGACATGCCAGTGCTCAATTAGAGCAGTGCTGGTGGTGAAGCTCTTACCACACTCACGGCAGGGGAACTGCTTCATCTCAGCATGCATTTGCCGGTGCCGGCTGAGAACAGAGCTGCTGGCAAAGCTCTTGCCACAGACACCACAGCTGTAGGGCTTCTCCCCAGTGTGGAGGCGATGGTGCTGGCTGAGAGTATAGCTGTTGGCAAAGCTCTTGCCACAAACACCACAGCTGTATGGCTTCTCCCCAGTGTGGAGGTGATTGTGCTGGCTGAGAGTATAGCTTCTGGCAAAGCTTTTGCCACAGACACCACAGCTGTACGGCTTCTCTCCAGTGTGGAGGCGATGGTGTCGGCTGAGAGTATAGTTGTTGGCAAAGCTCTTGCCACAGACACCGCAGTTGTATGTCTTCTGCCCGGTGTGGACATGCCAGTGCTTGATTAGAGCAGTGCTGGTGACAAAGCTCTTACCACACTCACGGCAGGGGAACTGCTTCTTCTCAGCATGCATTTGCCGGTGCCGGCTGAGAACAGAGCTGCTGGCAAAGCTCTTGCCGCAGACACCACAGCTGTATGGCTTCTCCCCGGTGTGGAGGCGATGGTGTTGGCTGAGAGTATAGCTTCTGGCAAAGCTCTTGCCGCAGACACCGCAGCTGTACGGCTTCTCCCCACTGTGCAGGCGAAGGTGCCGGCTGAGTGTATAGCTGTTGGCAAAGCTCTTGCCACACTCATCGCAGACCAACCGCAGCTTAGGGCCCGGCTGGGTGCCCCCCCGCTGTCGCCCGAGGAGGCCGGAGCGGCTCTGGCCGCAGTGGCTGCAGATGAAGCGCTGGGTGCCAGGCTGGGGGCACTGCTGCTTCCCCGGCTGCCAGCCGGGCGGGAGGCTCTGCCCGCACTCGGGGCACTGCTCGGCTGCCGCAGAGGGCTCCGCGGCAGCTTTACCTTCACCTTCCTCCTGCTGCCCTTTCTCTTCCTCCGCCTCTTCCTCCTGCTTCTCTTCCTTCTCTGCCTTCTCCTCCTCCTCCTTTTCCTGGTCCTCGATCTCGTATCGGCTGTGGCCCAGCTCCTTTTGGCTGTCCATAGCGAGAGTCTCAGCCCACTGCCAGCCCCGAGCGCCCACGGTCGGACGGGGCGGGCAGGAGCCTGGGGCCGCCCAGCAATGGAGCCCGGAAGCTGCACGGTGGAGATCCCGCCCCTGCCGACGACTCTGCTGCGGGAGCGCAGATCCTCGCCTTGCTCGCTCACCTCTGAGCCGTCTCCGCTCCTACCAAACGAACCTCACACAGCCAGTTTTGGAGCTTTGCCTCGCAACAGGGCGCTGCGGCAGCTAGAGGTGTTCCTGCTCTCAGAGGTGTCTGAGGGTGTTTGTGATTGCGGTGTTAATGCTACTGCGGCCGCAGCTGGTGCCGCTGGTGCCAGTACTTCACCAGGAGCCCCCCAAGGAAACGGCAGTGAGAGCAGGGCGGGGATCGCAGTTATCGCGACAGTGCCGAGAGCGGCGCTGGGATCTCCGCCTGGCAGCTTCCGGGCTCCGTTGTTGGGTGGCCCCACGTTGCTGTCCTAACATCCAGCCTCAACCTGCCCTGGCACAGCTTGAGGCTGTGTCCCCTTGTTCTGTTGCTGGCTGCCTGGCAGCAGAGCCCAACCCCACCTGGCTACAGCCTCCCTGCAGGCAGCTGCAGGCAGCAATGGGCTCTGCCCTGAGCCTCTTCCAGGCTGCACATCCCCAGCTCCCTCAGCCTCTCCTCACAGGGCTGTGCTCCAGGCCCCTCCCCAGCCTTGCTGCCCTGCTCTGGACACCATTCAGCATCTCAACATCTCTTTGGAATTGAGGGGCCCAGAACTGGACACAGCCCTCAAGGTGTGGCCTGAGCAGTGCTGAGCACAGGGGCACAAGAACCTCCCTTGTCCTGCTGCCCACACTGCTCCTGAGCCAGCCCAGGATGCCATTGGCTCTGCTGCTCACCTGGGCACACTGCTGGCTCATCTTCAGCTCCTCTCTACCAGCACCCCTAGGGCCCTCTCTGCCTGGCTGCTCTCAGCCACTGTGGCTCCAGCCTGTAGTGCTGCTTGGGGTTGTTGTGGCCAAAGTGTAGAACCCTGCACTTGGCCTTGTTCAGTCTCATCCCATTGGCCTCTGCCCACTCATCCAGCCTGGCCAGGTCCCTCTGCAGGGCTCTCCTACCCTCCAACAGCTCCACACCTGCTCCTAGCTTGGTGCCATCTGCAAACTGATGTCACCTAATGGTGACACATTAAAAACTTAACACCACAGCTACAATCAATGAGCATAAAAAGGCACCCAAAGCTCAGCCCCTCTGTGGTCCCACATTCACAAACAAGCACATACCAAAAGCCCTGTGCTGCCTCCACTGACTCAAGTGCCCTCAGCTCCCTGGGGAGGGGCACTTGCCTCCCTGGGCACCAAAATCCAAGAGAGATGTGGAGGTGCTGGAGTGGGTTCAGAGGAGGGCAGTAAGGCTGGAGAAAGGGCCTAGGGAATAAATCTGATGAGGAGCAACTGAGGGAGCTGAGGATGGTTAGTGTGAAAAAGAGGAGGCTGAGGGGAGGCCTCATTGCTGTCTACAGCTACTCCAAGGGCCATTGTGGAGAGGCTGCTGCTCACAGGTAACTGGAGACAGAACAAGGAGGAGGATGGCCTCAAGCTGAGGCTGGGGAGGCTTAGGTTTAGATTGGACATTAGGAAGAAGTTTTTTCATGGAGAGAGTGGTGAGAGACTGAAATCAGCTGCCCAGGGAGGTGGTTGAGTCACCAACTCTGGGTCTGCTCAAGGGTTGTTTGGATGTGGTGCTTGGGGATGTGGTTTAAGGTGAAGCTTGTGGAGTGTAGGGTTCTAGGTGGGACTTGGTGATCCTGAGGGGCTTTTCCAACTTGGATGTTTCTGTGTGGTTCTGAGGTCCCTGAGCAGAGGTTGTGACTCATTCCAGGCCACAAGCCCCTGGGAAAGGGCTGGTGGGTAACCAGCAGACAGAAGGCTTGGAGGGTACAAGCAGCAGAAGGTCTCAATCTGTGCGAGGTCCTGCTCGTGTGAGTTAGCATCTGCAGCGCTGTGTCTAGTTTGGGGGCCTCGAACACAAGGCTCTGGACTAGCTGGAGGAGCAGCACAGAGCTCAGTGCCACCTGTAACCCCAGTGGCACCGGGAAGCGCAGTGGCAGCAGTAAGGCCACTGGCAGCAGCTACCGCAGCGCCGTCGCCACACAACGCTCCCACGCGAGCCTTTGTTCGTGGGGGTTCGGAGCCCAGAGAGTAGGGCGGGGATCGGATCTATCGCGACAGTGCCGAGAGCAGCGCCGAGATCTTAGCCCTCGCAGCTTCCGGGCCCCGTTGTTGGGCGGTCCCGAGTCTCTGTCCGCCCCGTCCGGCCGCGTCACGGGGCTGGCAGCGGGCTGAGACTACCCCGGCATGGAGGCTCAGAAGGAGCTGGGTCATAGCTGTCCCGAGAGCGAAATGCATCAGGAAGAAGAGATAAAAGAGGAGGAGGAGGAAGCAGAGAAGGAGGAAGCCGGGAAAGAGGTGGAGGTGAAGCAGGAGGAGGATCAGGAGGAAGAGGCGGAGGAAGAGAAAGAGCAGCAGCGGGAAGGTGAAGGTAAAGCTGCCGCGGGCCCCTCTGTGCCAGCCGAGCGGTGCCCCGAGTGCGGGCAGAGCCTCCCGCCCGGCTGGCAGCCGGGGAAGCAGCAGTGCCCCCAGCCTGGCACCCAGCGCTTCATCTGCACCCACTGCGGCCAGAGGCGCTCCGGCATCCTGCGACGGCAGCGGGGAGGTACCCAGCCGGGCCCCAGGCTGCGGTTGATCTGCGGTGAGTGTGGCAAGAGCTTTGCCAGCAGCTCTACTCTCAGCCGGCACCGGCAAATGCATGCTGGGAAGAAGTTCCCTTGTGTTGACTGCGGCAGGAGTTTCACCACCAGCTCCGCTCTAATCCAGCACTGGCACGTCCACACAGGGGAGAATCCATACAGCTGCAGGGAGTGTGGCAAGAGCTTTGCCACCAGTTCCCACCTTAGCAGTCACCACTGCATCCACGCTGGAGAGAAGCTCTACAGCTGCGGTGACTGTGGCAAGAGGTTTGCCAGCAGCTCTGATCTCAGACGTCACAGTCGGATCCACACAGGGGAGAAGCCATACAGCTGTGGTGTCTGTGGCAAGAGCTTTGCCAACAGCTCTGGTCTCAGCAGGCACCAGCAAACGCATGCTGAGACAAAACAGTTCCCCTGCCGTGACTGTGGGAAGAGCTTCACCAACAGTACTGCTCTGATCGAGCACTGGCACGTGCACACTGGGGAGAAGCCATACAGCTGTGATCACTGTGGCAAGAGCTTTGCCAGCAGCTCTACTCTCAGCCAGCACCACCAAATCCATGCTGGGAAGAAGTTCCCCTGTGGTGACTGCGGCAAAAGCTTTATCAGCAGATCCGCTCTGAGTTGTCACCGCAACATTCACACTGGGGAGAAGCCTTACAGCTGCGGTGAGTGTGGCAAGAGCTTCGCCAGCAGCTCTGCTCTCAGAGTGCATCGCCGAAACCATGCTGGGGAGAAGTTCCCCTGTAGTGAGTGCGGCAAGAGCTACGCCAGCAGCTCTGCTCTCAACCTGCACCGCCAAAACCATGCTGGAAACAAGTTCCCCTGTAGTGAGTGTGGCAAGAGCTTCGCCATCGGTTCCCGTCTGGTCCGTCACCGCCTCATCCACACTGGTGAGAAGCCGTACAGCTGCAACGACTGCGGCAAGAGCTTTGCCAGCAGCTTCTCTCTCAGTTACCACCGTCTCTTGCACACCGGGGAGAAGCCGTACAGCTGTTCTGACTGCGGCAAGAGCTTTGTCCACAGCTCTGCTCTCATCCGTCACCGTCGCCTCCACACCGGGGTGAAGCCCTACAGCTGCAGTGACTGCAGCAAGAGCTTCAGCAGCACCACTGACCTCAGAATCCACCATCGCATTCACACCGGGGAGAAGCCATTCCACTGCGGTGACTGCGGCAAGAGCTTTCTCTACAGATATGCTCTCAGTCATCACCGTCTCAGCCACACCGGGGTGGTTCCGTACAGGTGTGGTGACTGCGGCAAGAGCTTCATCAACAGCACCGCTCTCAAAGTTCACCACCGCCTTCACACCGGGGAGAAGCCATTCCACTGCGAGGACTGCGGCAAGAACTTCACCACCAAATCCCAGCTGACCAAACACCACCGCATCCACACCGGGGAGAAGCCGTACAGCTGCGCCGACTGCGGCGAGAGCTTCCGGCAGAAGTACACTCTGACCATGCACCTGCGCAGCCGCAAGCACCAGAAGAAGAACAGCAACAAAGCGTCCAAGAGTTCCCACTCCCAGTGACACCAGGAGGCGCCCAGCAGCCATGGATCCCTCCTGACCTAATGACAATTCTGGTGCCAGGATGCTCTGCTGGTAGAGCTGCCTAAAGCATGACCATTCCGAGGGCATTTGCTGGCTGGGATGTGTGGTGGCTCCACCAGTAGCACCATTTCCTGCTGTGCCACCTCCAGGCAAAGCCCTGAAATATGCCTTGTTTGGGGGGACAGGATTCGGAAGGCAGAGCAGAGCAGTGCCATGGCCAGGGCAGGACCTGTAAGCTGTGCTGGGTCCCAAGGTGGTCAACATAAGCTCAACCATCACCAATCCTCACCAAGACCAGCACTGGCTTGGTACACACTCAGGGATGAAGCAACTGTTGCATGTGGCTGCAAGTCAGGGACTCCATGGAAAATGTGCCTGGAGCAGGGAACAGTCCCAATAAAAGACTTCCCAAGGCTCTTGCAAGTTCTTCCAACTCAATCAAGACAGAATTTGCCCCCCCCCAGAAACCAAAAAGCTGCATCCAAGCTGCTCTTGACTGCAGCAGAACCTAGAGCCCTCCTGGAGCTCTTCCTCCCCCCACCCCCCCAGCAGCCACCTCAGCTCCTCAAAGTGACAGACCCACAGAAAGGTTTGGGTGAGAAGGGACCTTCCAGAAGGTCTTGTTCCAACCCTTGTCCTCCATGCGCAAGGAGACCTTTCCCTCGAGCAGGTTGCTCAAGGTCTTGCCCAGCCTGGTCTTGAGAGGCTGCAGGGTGGGCTCATGGCTGTGTCCAAGCAGCTCCACCTGGAGCTGGAGGAAGCGCAGAGCTCTGAGGCATGAGAAGACCAAGGGCAGAAGGAGGTCCCCACGCAGAGGCTGTGGCTCAGCTGGTCCAGGCTACAATCCCCTGGGGTAGGGCCGGGGGGCAACCAGCAGAGACAGAGGTCGGGGGCTGGGGAGAGTACAAGCAGCAGAAGGTCTCAAGGCTGCTGGAGAAGCAGCAGCAATCTGTGTGAGGTCCTGCTCGTCAGAGTCCTCACCTGCAGTGCTGTGTCCGGCTGTGGAGCATCCAACACAAGGACCTGGTCCTTGACCTGGACCTGGAGGAGTAGCAGCACAGCCCTCAGAGCCACCGGTAAGGCCGGTGGCAGCAGTGCGGTGAGTGGCAGCAGCTGCCGCAGCGCCGTCGCTCCCCCAGGCCAGGCAGAGCTCCCAAAGGAGCTTTTGTTGACGGAAGCAGTGGGGGGGTTGGAGCCGAGAGAGCAGGGCGGGGATCGGAGCTATCGCGGCAGTGTTAGAGCCGCGCCGGGATCTCGTCCTCGCAGCTTCCGGGCTCCATTGTTGGGCGGCCCCAGGCTCCCGCCCGCCCCGTCCGGGCCTGGGTGGTGGCAGCGGGCAGAGATCCCCCCCAGTATGGAGCCGCAGAAGGAGCTGGGCCAGCGCCGCGCCGGGAGCGAAACGCAGCAGGAAGAGAAGGAGGAGGAGAAAAAAGAGAAAGAGGAGGAGGAGGAAAAGGCAGAGAAGGAGGTGAAAGAGGAGAAGCAGGAGGGAGTGAAAGGGCAGCAGGAGGAAGGTGAAGGTAAAGCTGCCGCGGAGCCCTGTGTGCCAGGCGAGCAGTGCCCCGAGTGCGGGCAGAGCCTCCCGCCCGGCTGGCAGCCGGGGAAGCAGCAGTGCCCCCAGCCTGGCACCCAGCGCTTCATCTGCACCCACTGCGGCCAGAGGCGCTCCAGCCTCCGGCGGCGGCAGCGGGGAGGCGCCCAGGCGGGCCCCAAGCTGCGGTTGATCTGCGGTGAGTGTGGCAAGAGCTTTGCCAGCAGGTCTGGTCTTAGCCAGCACTGCAACATCCATGCTGGGAAGAAACCCTTCCCCTGCCGTGAATGTGGCAAGAGCTTTGCCGGCAGCTCTGGTCTCAGCCAGCACCGCAAAATCCATGCTGAGAAGAAACCATTCCCCTGCCGTGAGTGTGGCAAGAGCTTCACCACCAGCACAGCTCTAATCCAGCACTGGAACGTCCACACCGGGGAGAAACCTTATAGCTGCCGTGTCTGTGGCAAGAGCTTTGCCAGCTCCTCGTCTCTCTGCTATCACCGCCTCACCCACACCGGCGAGAAGCCCTTCAGGTGCGGTGAGTGCGGCAAGACCTTCACCATGAGTTGTCTGCTGAAGCGTCACCGCCGCCGGCACTCCGGGGAGAAGCCTTACAGCTGTGATGACTGTGGCATGAGCTTTGCCAGCTGCTTGTCTCTCTGCTCTCACCGCCTCACCCACACCGGCGAGAAGCCCTTCGGGTGCGGTGACTGTGGCAAGACCTTCACCAGGAGTTCACAGCTGAAGAGTCACCGCCACTTGCACACCGGGGAGAAGCCTTACACCTGCGGTGACTGTGGCAAGAGCTTCAACAGAAAATCCCATCTGACCAGACACCAGCTCATCCACACTGGGGAGAAGCCTTTCAGCTGCAGTGACTGTGGTAAGACCTTCAGAGACAGCTCTACTCTGAGGAGTCACCGCAGCCTCCACACCGGGGAGAAGCCATACAGCTGCGGTGACTGCGGCAAGAGCTTCAGCGGCACCAACGATCTCATAATTCACCACCGCGTTCACACCGGGGAGAAGCCATTTCACTGTGGGGACTGCGGCAAGAGCTTCAACAGCAAATCCCAGCTGACCAATCACCACCGCATCCACACCGGGGAGAAGCCGTACAGCTGCGCCGACTGCGGCAAGAGCTTTGCCACCAAATCCCAGCTGAACAGTCACCACCGCGTCCACACCGGGGAGAAGCCCTACAGCTGCAGTGACTGCGGCAAGAGCTTCCGGCATAAGTGCGCCCTGACCTTGCACCTGCACAGCCGCATCCATCAAAAGATGAGCAGCAACAAAGCGCCCAAGAGTCCCCACTCCCAGTGACACCAGGAGGTACCCAGCGGCCATGGGCCCCTCCTGCCCTCCTGACAATGCTGGTGCCAGGATTCTCTGCTGGTAGAGCTGCTTAAAGCATGACCATTCCGAGGGCATTTGCTGGCTGGGATGTGTGGTGGCTCCACCAGTAGCACCATTTCCTGATGTGCCACCCCCAGGCAGAGACCTGAAATATGCCTTGTTTGGAGGGACAGGGATGGGAAGGCAGAGCAGAGCAGTGCCATGGCCAGGGCAGGACCTGTAAGCTGTGCTGGGTCCCAATGTGGTCTCCATAAGCTCTGCTAGGTGATGTCACCATCATCACCGTCACCAATCCTCACCAAGACCAGCACTGGCTTGGTACACACTCAGGGAAGAAGCAACTGTTGCATGTGGCTGCAAGTCAGGGACTCCATGGAAAATGTGCCTGGAGCAGGGAACAGTCCCAATAAAAGACTTCCCAAGGCTCTTGCAAGTTCTTCCAACTCAATCCAGACAGAATTTGCCCCCCAGAAACCAAAAAGCTGCATCCAAGCTGCTCTTGACTGCAGCCGAACCTGGAGCCCTCCTGGAGCTCTTTCCCCCCCCCGCCCCAGCAGCCACCTCAGCTCCTCAAAGTGACAGACCCACAGAAAGGTTTGGGTGAGAAGGGACCTTCCAGAAGGTCTTGTTCCAACCCTTGTCCTCCGTGGGCAAGGAGACCTTTCCCTCGAGCAGGTTGCTCAAGGTCTTGTCCAGCCTGGTCTTGAGAGGCTGCAGGGAGGGCTCATGGCTGTGTCCAAGCAGCTCCACCTGGAGCTGGAGGAAGCGGAGAGCTCTGAGGCATGAGAAGACCAAGGGCAGAAGGAGGTCCCCACGCAGAGGCTGTGGCTCAGCTAGTCCAGGCTACAATCCCCTGGGGCAGGGCCGGGGGGCAACCAGCAGAGACAGAGGTCGGGGGCTGGGGAGAGTATAAGCAGCAGGTCTCAAGGCTGCTGGAGAAGCAGCAGCAATCCGTGTGAGGTCCTGCTCGTCATAGTCCTCACCTGCAGTGCTGTGTCCGGCTGTGGAGCATCCAACACTAGGACCTGGACCTGGTGGAATAGCAGCACAGCCCTCAGAGCCACCGGTAAGGCCGGTGGCAGCAGTGCGGTGAGTGGCAGCAGCTGCCGCAGCGCCGTCGCTCCACGAGGCCAGGCAGAGCTCCCAAAGGAGCTTTTGTTGACGGAAGCAGTGAGGGGGTTGGAGCCGAGAGAGCAGGGCGGGGATCGGAGCTATCGCGGCAGTGTTAGAGCCGCGCCGGGATCTCGTCCTCGCAGCTTCCGGGCTCCATTGTTGGGCGGCCCCAGGCTCCCGCCCGCCCCGTCCGGGCCCGGGTGGTGGCAGCGGGCAGAGATCCCCCCAGTATGGAGCCGCAGAAGGAGCTGGGCCAGAGCCGCGCCGGGAGCGAAACGCAGCAGGAAGAGAAGGAGGAAGAGAAAAAAGAGAAAGAGGAGGAGGAGGAGGAGGAGGAAAAGGCAGAGAAGGAGGTGAAAGAGGAGAAGCAGGAGGGAGTGAAAGGGCAGCAGGAGGAAGGTGAAGGTAAAGCTGCCGCGGAGCCCTGTGTGCCAGGCGAGCAGTGCCCCGAGTGCGGGCAGAGCCTCCCGCCCGGCTGGCAGCCGGGGAAGCAGCAGTGCCCCCAGCCTGGCACCCAGCGCTTCATCTGCACCCACTGCGGCCAGAGGCGCTCCAGCCTCCGGCGGCGGCAGCGGGGAGGCGCCCAGGCGGGCCCCAAGCTGCGGTTGATCTGTGGTGAGTGTGGCAAGAGCTTTTCCGGCACCTCTGGTCTTAGCCAGCACCGCAAAATCCATGCTGAGAAGAAACCATTCCCCTGCCGTGAGTGTGGCAAGAGCTTCACCACCAGCACTGCTCTAATCCAGCACTGGAACGTCCACACCGGGGAGAAGCCTTACAGCTGCCGTGTCTGTGGCAAGAGCTTTGCCAACTGCTCGTCTCTCCACACTCACCGCCTCACTCACACCACCGAGAAGCCCTTCAGGTGCAGTGACTGCGGCAAGACCTTCACCATCAGTTCCCAGCTGAAGCGTCACCGCCGCCTGCACACCGGGGAGAAGCCTTACACCTGCGGTGACTGTGGCAAGAGCTTCGCCACCCACTTTAATCTTCTGGAGCACTTGAACCTCCACACAGGGGCGAAGCCATACACCTGTAGTGTCTGTGGCAAGAGCTTTGCCCACAGGTCTACTCTCGGGCATCACCGACAGATCCACAGTGGGGTGAAGCCGTACAGCTGCGGTGACTGTGGCAAGAGTTTCCGGTTCAAGAGCCAACTGACCAAGCACGAGCGCAGCCAAAGCCACCAGGAGATAAAGAGCTCCAGCAAACCATCCAGGGGTCCCCTCAGCCAGGGCCATGAGCAGGAGGATCAGGAGGGGGAGAAAGAGCAGCAGGAGGAAGGTGAAGCTAAAGCTGTCGTGGACCCCTCTGTGCCAGACGAGCAGTGCCCCATGGAGCAGCAGGGAGGCGCCCAGCCAGGCACCAAGCTGCAGTTGGGCTGCAGTGAGAGTGGCAACTGCTTTGCCAGCAGCTCTGCTCTCAGCCAGCTCCAGCAACTCCAGCCTGGGAAGAAGTTCCCCTGCGGTGACTGCGGCAAGAGCTTTAGCAGCAAAATCGCTCTGAGCTTTCACCGCAACATCCACACCGGGGAGAGGCCTTACAGCTGTGGTGAGTGTGGCAGGAGCTTTGCCAGCAGCTCTGCTCTCAGACGGCACCGCCAAAACCATGCTGTGAATAGAAAGTTCCCCTGTGGTGAGTGTGGCAAGAGCTTTGCCGTCAGTTCCCTCCTTCTCCGTCACCGCCTTACCCACACCGGGGAGAAGCCGTACAGCTGCGATGTCTGTGGCAAGAGCTTTGCCAGGAGCTACTCTCTCAGCTACCACCGTCTCTTGCACAGCGAGGAGAAGCCGTACAGCTGCGGCGACTGCGGCAAGAGCTTTGTCCACATCTCTGCTCTCAACCGTCACCGTCTCCTCCACACCGGGGTGAGGCCGTACAGCTGCGGTGAGTGCGGCAAGGGCTTCAGGAGCAGCACAGAACTCAAAATGCACCATCGCACTCACACCGGGGAGAAGCCCTTCCACTGCGGTGACTGCGGCAAGAGCTTCACCACCAATGCCAAGCTGACCACTCACCGCTTCAGCCACACCGGGGAGAAGCCGTACGGCTGCAGTGACTGCGGCCAGAGCTTCAGTAGCAAGTCCAGGCTGACCACTCACCGCTTCAGCCACACCGGGAGGAAGATGTATGTCTGCAGTGACTGCGGCCAGAGCTTCAACAGCTACAGCTCCCTCAGCCGCCACCGACGCCTCCATCGAGGCTTGGAGCCACCCATCTGCGGTGACTGCGGCAAGAGCTTCAACAGCGTCACCGATCTCAAAGTTCACCACCGCCTTCACACCGGGGAAAGGCCGTATCACTGCGGGGACTGCGGCAGGAGCTTCAACAGCAAATCCCAGCTGACCAATCACCACCGCATCCACACCGGGGAGAAGCCGTACACCTGTGCCGACTGCGGCAAGAGCTTCCGGCAGAGCTACACCCTGACCATGCACCTGCGCAGCCGCAGGCACCAGAAGAAGAGCAGCAACAAAGTGTCCAACCATCCCCACTGCCAGTAACACCAGGAGGTAGCCAGCGGCCATGGGTCCCCACTGCCCACTTGGCAATGGTGGTGCCAGGATGCTCTGCTGATAGAGCCGTCCCAGCCGCGACCGTCCTGCTGGGAGTTGCTGTCCTGGGATGTGGGGTGGCTGCACCAGTCTTGTCAGTAACAGCAGTTGCTGCTGTGCCACCCCCAGGCAGAGACCTGAAATATGCCTTGTTTGGAGGGACAGGGATGGGAAGGCAGAGCAGAGCAGTGCCATGACCAGGGCAGGACCTGTAAGCTGTGCTGGGTCCCAATGTGGTCTCCATAAGCTCTGCTAGGTGATGTCACCATCATCACCATCACCAATCCTCACCAAGACCAGCACTGTCTTGGTACACACTCAGGGATGAAGCAACTGTTGCATGTGGCTGCAAGTCAGGGACTCCATGGAAAATGTGCCTGGAGCAGGGAACAGTCCCAATAAAAGACTTCCCAAGGCTCTTGCAAGTTCTTCCAACTCAATCCAGACAGAATTTGCCCCCCAGAAACCAAAAAGCTGCATCCAAGCTGCTCTTGACTGCAGCCGAACCTGGAGCCCTCCTGGAGCTCTTTCCTCCCCCAGCAGCCACCTCAGCTCCTCAAATTCATAGACCCACAGAAAGGTTTGGGTGAGAAGGGACCTTCCAGAAGGTCTTGTTCCAACCCCTCTCCTCCATGGGCAAGGAGACCTTCCCCTCGAGCAGGTTGCTCAAGGTCTTGTCCAGCCTGGTCTTGAGAGGCTGCAGGGAGGGCTCATGGCTGTGTCCAAGCAGCTCCACCTGGAGCTGGAGGAAGCGCAGAGCTCTGAGGCATGAGAAGACCAAGGGCAGAAGGAGGTCCCCACGCAGAGGCCGTGGCTCAGCTAGTCCAGGCTACAATCCCCTGGGGCAGGGCCGGGGGGCAACCAGCAGAGACAGAGGTCGGGGGCTGGGGAGAGTACAAGCAGCAGAAGGTCTCAAGGCTGCTGGAGAAGCAGCAGCAATCTGTGTGAGGTCCTGCTCGTCAGAGTCCTCACCTGCAGTGCTGTGTCCGGCTGTGGAGCATCCAACACTAGGACCTGGACCTGGAGGAGTAGCAGCACAGCCCTCAGAGCCACCGGTAAGGCCGGTGGCAGCAGTGCGGTGAGTGGCAGCAGCTGCCGCAGCGCCGTCGCTCCCCCAGGCCAGGCAGAGCTCCCAAAGGAGCTTTTGTTGACGGAAGCAGTGGGGGGGTTGGAGCCGAGAGAGCAGGGCGGGGATCGGAGCTATCGCGGCAGTGTTAGAGCCGCGCCGGGATCTCGTCCTCGCAGCTTTCGGGCTCCATTGTTGGGCGGCCCCAGGCTCTCGCCCGCCCCGTCCGGGCCCGGGTGGTGGCAGCGGTCAGAGGTCCCCCCAGTATGGAGCCGCAGAAGGAGCTGGGCCAGAGCCGCGCCGGGAGCGAAACGCAGCAGGAAGAGAAGGAGGAGGAGGAAACAGAGAAAGAGGAGGAGCTGCTGGCTCCTTCTGGATGCTCTGTCCAGGGATTTCGTAGGCAGGATCTCCAGGTGCAGAGGCAGGATTCTGTGCAGTCTGAGCATGGGTCTAGCGCTGGCTCCTCAGGCCGATCGAATGCAGGCAAGCGGCTCTGCTCCTGGCAAACTGTGGCAGTGACACACACCAGGCAATCATGTAAAGGCAGGCATAAAGCTGCAAGGAAGTGCACAGGCAGGCAAGCAAGCAGTGTGGTGGAGCTGCAAGCAATGTGGGGAACGCTGCACGTGAGCCTTTGCACCCCTGTTTATTGAACATGGGCCGAGAGTCAATGGTCTCATTGGCCACCCGAATGACCAGTCTGGTTGGCAGTCAGCCAAACCTTACCATACCAGGCAAAAGCTGCAGGCCTGGACTCCAAATATGGGAATCGTGGGTCTAGCACCAGGCAGGCAGGAGCTGGGCGTGTGGGGACTTACACGAACAGGTATCCTGGGCAACTGACTTTATGGCCCCGGTCTGATGTGCCCCTTTGTCCTTGTGTACCCCTGGTGCAGGCAGAGAAACATGTCCAGGCAGAGAAACATGTCCAGGCAGAACAGGCATAAATAAGCCCACTTTCGGGCCTACAGGCCCTCCACAACAAAGGCAGAGTCTCCTGAAAGCATCTGGGCACTGTCTGGACTGTGGCTAAGCCCCACGAGGGTAATAATAACCTGTGAGTAAATGCTCAGATACCTCTTTGTAATTCTCAACTGCCTTCTGCCATAGAGCAGGAAGAGCTTGAGCCCATCCACCGGGCAAGTGGCTTATTCATCGAGTCAGTCATCAGCAGGTTTGCAGATGACACCAAGCTGGGGGCAGGTGTGGCTGGGTTGGAGGGCAGAAGGGCTCTGCAGCGGGACCTTGACCACCTGGACAGATGGGCAGAGGCCAAGGGGATGGTGTTCAATAGCTGCAAGTGAAGGGTGCTGCACTTTGGCCACAGCAACCCCATGCAGAGATACAGGCTAGGGTCGGAGTGGCTGAGAGCAGCCAAACAGAAAGGGATCTGGGGGTGCTGATTGATACTTGCCTGAACATGAGCCAGCAGTGTGCCCAGGTGGCCAAGAGAGC
This sequence comes from Pogoniulus pusillus, assembly GCF_015220805.1. Lineage (NCBI taxonomy): Eukaryota > Metazoa > Chordata > Aves > Piciformes > Lybiidae > Pogoniulus > Pogoniulus pusillus. The sequence goes on from NW_026974735.1 coordinate 146,917, forward strand.
CAGTGGCATTCTGGCCTGCATCAGGAATGGTGTGGTCAGCAGGAGCAGGGAGGTCATTCTGCCCCTGTACTCTGCACTGGTTAGACCACACCTTGAGTCCTGTGTTCAGTTCTGGGCCCCCCAGTTTAGGAGGGACATTGAGATGCTTGAGCGTGTCCAGAGAAGGGTGACGAGGCTGGGGAGAGGCCTTGAGCACAGCCCTATGAGGAGAGGCTGAGGGAGCTGGGATTGGTTAGCCTGGAGAAGAGGAGGCTCAGGGGAGACCTTATTGCTGTCTACAACTACCTGAGGGGAGGTTGTGGCCAGGAGGAGGTTGCTCTCTTCTCTCAGGTGGCCAGCACCAGAACGAGAGGACACAGCCTCAGGCTGTGCCAGGGGAGATTTAGGCTGGAGGTGAGGAGAAAGTTCTTCCCTGAGAGAGTCATTGGACACTGGAATGGGCTGCCCGGGGAGGTGGTGGAGTCGCCGTCCCTGGAGCTGTTCAAGGCAGGATTGGACGTGGCACTTGGTGCCATGGTCTGGCCTTGAGCTCTGTGGTAAAGGGTTGGACTTGATGGTCTATGAGGTCTCTTCCAACCTTGGTGGTACTGTGAGACTGTCTCGGCCGCAAGCGGCATTTGACCGCGGGAACCTTCTCTGTCAGCTCAGTTGATGTTCCTTTGTTTTGCTGCTTATTCCTAGACCTGGTTATTAGCCACAGAATGTTTCCATCTCCGTGTCAGACCCAAAATGCCATTGAAATTCATAGTGGTGGGAGGGGGGTGGCAGAGGTCTGAGTAGCAAAATGAATCAGCAGGATTCATTTTGGAGAACATCATCTCACGTCAGTTCATTTCCCCTCCCCAGCACTGCTCTCAGCCACACTGTACCCAGACTGGAGCGTTGCTGGCCACACTGATCCTCAGCCAGCTGTCAGGGAAGGTAGTTTGGGAGGTTGTGGGAAAATAGGCGGGGCTCACTCGTATAGTTCAAGTGATTTATTGCTCAGACACGGAGATCCCCCTCCAGAACTCAATTCCCCAGGTGAATTCTTTTGATCTGAGGTTGCAGAATAACACTTCAGGAAATGGCAAATAAAAGAGAGAGTCTCTGATTTCTTTAGAGACTTTTGAGTCTTTTCTTGGATTTACTCAGTGTTTAGCAGTCACTTCAGTAAAGTTCGAAGTTTTGGGCGGTGTCCCTTTGTCAGGATCGGGCTTAAACTGGCTTCAGGCCTCTGCAGCCCCTTCGTCGGGCAGGCCAAGGCAGGAATGAAGCAGGCAGCGAGCAGGCATAGAGCCAGAGAAGCAGAGAGAGCAAGCAAGCGAGCGAGCTCCCGATCCAGGGAGGCACACCATTTATAATGTTTTCCAAGAGGTCTATCCCACCAGCCCAGGCTATTTTACCTTATTCTTACAGATTGGCACAAAGTTATAATCAATCCACACAATTGGGGAATTTTTACCACAACAATTTCCAAGACCACCCCAAGTTCGGCCCACACCAGGTGTTGAGCAGGCATGAGAACTGCCGTTCCCCCTAACCAAAACAGTGGCCATTGTTTACCTTTTATCTCGACTAGGGAGAGACTTTCTCATGGGCCTGAAGGATTGTTTTGGTTTTGGGATGCTCCTGGCATTAATGTGAGACACTATAACTTTCACAACAGGGAGGCCTGCTAAGGGCTTCTGCAACTCTCCATGACACCAGCCCAGGATGCCAGATATTGAACAGGATGAGGCCCAGCACTGATCCCTGGGGGACACCACTAGTGCCAGCTGGATGTGGCACCATTCACCACCACTCTCTGGGCATGACTCTCCAGCCAGTTCTTGAACCAGCTCTCTCAGCCTCTCCTCACCAGCTGTGTTCCAGGCCCCTCACCAGCTTAGTTTCCCTCCTCTGGACACCTTCCAGCACCTCAACATCTCTCTTGAATTGAGGGGCCCAGAACTGGACACAGCACTCAAGGTGTGGCCTGACCAGTGGTGGTACAGGGGCCCGCCCATCCAGCCTGGCAAGGTGCCTCTGCAGGGCTCTCCTACCCTCCAACAGCTCCACAGCAGCTCCTAGCTTGGTGCCATCTGCAAACTGACTGCTGCTGGACTCAATCCCCTGCACCGGAGCATCAATAAGAGCTTGAACAGAACCCAAACCTTCCTCTGTGTCTATGACTTTGAGGAGCTGAGGTGGCTGCTGGGGGGGAAAGAGCGGCAGGAGAGCTCCAGGTTCAGCTGCAGTCAAAAGCAGCTTGCATGCAGCTTTTGGGTTTCCAGGGGGGTAAATTTTGTCTGGATTGAGATTGATGAACTTGCCAAGAGCCTTGGAAAGTCTTTTGTTGGGACTGTTCCCTGCTCCAGGCACATTTGCCATGGAATCCCTGACTTGCAGCCACATGGAACAGTTGCTTCATCCCTGAGTGCACCAAGCCAGTGCTGGCGCATCATCTGGCAGAGCTTGTGGAGAACACAATTCAGGGCTCTGCCTGGGGATGGCACAGCAGCAACTGGTGTTACCGCTGCTACTGGCGCAGCCGCCCGCATCCCAGGACAGCAAATCCCAGCAAAACGATCCCGGTTGGGACAGCTCTATCAGCAGGGCATCCTGGCACCAGTGTTGGTTGGCAGGAGTGGCACACGACTGCCGGGCATCTCCTGGTGTCACTGGGATTGGGAACTCTTGGGCGCTTGGTTGCCGCTCATCTTTTGGATGCGGCTGCGCAGGTGCATGGTCAGGGCGGACTGATGCCGGAAGCTCTTGCCGCAGTCGGCACAGCTGTACGGCTTCTCCCCGGTGTGGATGCGGTGGTGACTGTTCAGCTGGGCTTTGGTGGTGAAGTTCTTCCCGCAGTCCCTGCAGTGGAATGGCTTCTCCCCGGTGTAAATGCGGTGCTGAACTTTGAGATTGGTGATGCTGCCGAAGGTCTTGCCGCACTCAGTGCAGCTGAATGGGTCCAGCCTGGTGTGGACGAAGCGGTGATGAGTGAGAGCGTGCCTGTAGAGAAAGCTCTTGCCACAGTCACTGCAGATCTATGGTATCCCCCTGGCGTGGCACAAGCGGTGAGTGATCAGCCTGTCATTGGTGGTGAAGCTCTTGCCGCATTCACCGCAGTGGAACGGCTTCTCCATGGTGTGAGTGCGATGGTGCTTTTTGAGGTCAGTGGTGCTGCTGTAGCCCTTGCCGCAGTCATCACAGATGTACGGCCTCACCCCGGTGTGGAGGAGACGGTGACGCTTGAGAGCAGAGATGTGGACAAAGCTCTTGCCGCAGTCACCGCAGCTGTACGGCTTCTCCCCGGTGTGTAAGCGACGGTGGCAGCTGAGAGAGAAGTTGGTGACAAAGCTCTTGCCGCAGACATCGCAGCTGTACGGCTTCTCCCCGGTGTGGGTAAGGCGGTGAAGAAGAAGTTGGGAACTGACGGCAAAGCTCTTGCCACACTCGTCACAGGGGAACTTCTTATTCACAGCATGGTTTTGGCGGTGCAGTCTGAGAGTAGAGCTGCTGGCATAGCTCTTGCCACACTCGTCACAGCTGTAAGGCTTCTCCCCGGTGTGGATGTTGCGGTGAAATCCCAGAGAGATTTTGCTGCTAAAGCTCTTGCCGCAGTCACTGCAGGGGAACTTCTTCCTAGGCTGGAGTTGCTGGAGCTGGCTGAGGGCAGAGCTGCTGGCAAAGCAGTTGCCACTCTCACTGCAGCCCAACTGCAGCTTGGTGCCTGGCTGGGCGCCTCCCTGCTGCTCCATGGGGCACTGCTTGTCTGGCACAGAGGGGCTCACGACAGCTTTAGCTTCACCTTCCTCCTGCTGCTCTTTCTCCCCTTCCTGATCCTCCTGCTCATGGCCCTGGCTGAGGGGACCCCTGGAAGGTTTGCTGGAGCTCTTCATCTCCTGGTGGCTGCAGCGCCGTTCGTGCTTGGTCAGTTGGAACTTGTACAGGAAACTCACGCCGCATTCACTGCAGCTGTACGGCTTCACCTCACTGTGGATCCATCGGTGCTGCATGAGAGTCGACCTGTGGGTAAAGCTCTTGCCACAGACACTACAGGTGTATGGCTTCGCCCCTGCGTGGAGGTTCAAGTGCTCCAGGAGATTAAAGCGGGTGGTGAAACTCTTGCCACAGACACTGCAGCTGTGAGGCTTCTCCCCGGTGTGGACATGCCAGTGCTGGATTAGAGCAGTGCTGGTGGTGAAGCTCTTGCCACATTCACGGCAGGGGAACTGTTTCTCCTCAGCATGGGTGTTGCGGTGCTGGCTAAGGCCAGAGCTGCTGGCAAAGCTCTTGCCACACTCACGACAGGAAAACCGTTTCTCCCCAGAATGGACGTTGAAGTGGTGGCTAAGACCAGACCTGCTGGCAAAGCTCTTGCCACATTCACGGCAGGAGAACGGTTTCTTCTCAGCATGGATGTTGAGATGCTCCCTAAGACCAGAGCTGCTGGCAAAGCTCTTGCCACATTCACGGCAGGAGAACGGTTTATTCCCAGTATGGATGTTGAGATGCTCCCTAAGATCCGACCTGCGGGCAAATCTCTTGCCACACTCTCCACAGGGAAACCGTTTCTTCCCAGCATGGATTTCGAGGTGCTCCGCGAGACCAATGATGCTGGCAAAGCTCTTGCCACACTCATCGCACACCATACCAAGCTTGGGGCCCGCCTGGGCGCCTCCCCGCTGCCGCCGCCGGAGGCTGGAGCGCCTCTGGCCGCAGTGGGTGCAGATGAAGCGCTGGGTGCCAGGCTGGGGGCACTGCTGCTTCCCCGGCTGCCAGCCGGGCGGGAGGCTCTGCCCGCACTCGGGGCACTGCTCGCCTGGCACACAGGGCTCCGCGGCAGCTTTACCTTCACCTTCCTCCTGCTGCTCTTTCTCTTCTGCCGCCTCTTTCACCTCCTTCTCTGCCTTTTTTTCCTCCTCCTCCTCTTTCTCCTTTTTCTCCTCCTCCTTCTCTTCCTGCTGCGTTTCGCTCCCGGCGCGGCGCTGGCCCAGCTCCTTCTGTGGCTCCATACTGGGGGGGATCTCTGCCCGCTGCCACCACCCGGGCCCGGACGGGGCGGGCGAGAGCCTGGGGCCGCCCAACAATGGAGCCCGGAAGCTGCGAGGACGAGATCCCGGCGCGGCTTTAACACTGCCGCGATAGCTTCGATCCCCGCCCTGCTCTCTCGGCTCCAACCTCCCCACTGCTTCCGTCAACAAAAGCTCCTTTGGGAGCTCTGCCTGGCCTCGTGGAGCGACGGCGCTGCGGCAGCTGCTGCCACTCACCGCACTGCTGCCACCGGCCTTACCGGTGGCTCTGAGGGCTGTGCTGCTATTCCACCAGGTCCAGGACCAGGTCCTTGTGTTGGATGCTCCACAGCCGGACACAGCACTGCAGGTGAGGACTCTGACGAGCAGGACCTCACACGGATTGCTGCTGCTTCTCCAGCAGCCTTGAGACCTTCTGCTGCTTGTACTCTCCCCAGCCCCCGACCTCTGTCTCTGCTGGTTGCCCCCCGGCCCTGCCCCAGGGGATTGTAGCCTGGACTAGCTGAGCCACAGCCTCTGCGTGGGGACCTCCTTCTGCCCTTGGTTTTCTCATGCCTCAGAGCTCTCCGCTTCCTCCAGCTCCAGGTGGAGCTGCTTGGACACAGCCATGAGCCCTCCCTGCAGCCTCTCAAGACCAGGCTGGACAAGACCTTGAGCAACCTGCTCGAGGGGAAGGTCTCCTTGCCCACGGAGGACAAGGGTTGGAACAAGACCTTCTGGAAGGTCCCTTCTCACCCAAACCTTTCTGTGGGTCTATGAATTTGAGGAGCTGAGGTGGCTGCTGGGGGGGGAAAGAGCTCCAGGAGGGCTCCAGGTTCTGCTGCAGTCAAGAGCAGCTTGGATGCAGCTTTTTGGTTTCTGGGGGAGGCAAATTCAATCTGGATTGAGTTGGAAGAACTTGCAGGAGCCTTGGGAAGTCTTTTATTGGGACTGTTCCCTGCTCCAGGCACATTTTCCATGGAGTCCCTGACTTGCAGCCACATGCAACAGTTGCTTCATCCCTGAGTGTGTACCAAGCCAGTGCTGGTCTTGGTGAGGATTGGTGACGGTGATGATGGTGACATCACCTAGCAGGGCCTACGGAGACTGCTTTGGGCCCCAGCCCTCTGATTCCCCTCCCCCAAACAAGGCACGTTTCAGGGCTGTGGCTGGGCATGGCACGGCAGCAGCTGGCGTTACTGGTGCAGCCACCCCACATCCCCGGGCACCAAAACCCCAGGTGAAGTTCTGCCTCCACTGGCAGCCCTCCCTAGCACCAGCATTACCAGGAGGGCGCCATGGCCGCTGGGCACCTCCCGGTGGCACTGGGAGCAGGGAACCATTGGAAGCATAGCGAGGAGTCCCTGCCCATGGCAGGGGTAGGGCGCTGGGACCGGATGGTCCTTGAGGTCCTGTTCCAGCCACGATGATTCTCCTATCACCTTCTGGTGGCTGCGGCTGCGCAGGGGCAGGTCCAGGTCGCGCTCGTACCAGGAGCTCTTACCACAGTGCCCACGGCCTTACGGCTTCTCCCCGGTGTGAAGGTGACAGTGAGAGCTGAGACCACAGCTGCTGGCAAAGCTCTGGCCACGGTCACCACAGCTCTACAGCTTCTCCCCGGTGTGAATGCGGTGCTGACCTTTGAGATTGGTGATGCTGCCGAAGGTCTTGCCACACTCAGTGCAGCTGAATGGGTCCAGCCTGGTGTGGACGAAGCGGTGACGAGTGAGAGCGTGCCTGTAGAGAAAGCTCTTGCCACAGTCACTGCAGATCTATGGCATCCCCCTGGCGTGGCTCAAGCGGTGAGTGATCAGCCTGTCATTGGTGGTGAAGCTCTTGCCACATTCACCGCAGTGGAAGGCTTCTCCCTGGTGTGAGTGCAATGGTGCTTTTTGAGGTCAGTGGTGCTCCTGAAGCCCTTGCCGCAGTCATCACAGCTGTACGGCCTCACCCCGGCGTGGAGGAGACGGTGACGCTTGAGAGCAGAGATGTGGACAAAGCTCTTGCCGCAGTCATCACAGCTGTACGGCTTCTCCGCGGTGTGGAGGAGACGGTGACGGTTGAGAGCAGAGATGTGGATAAAGCTCTTGCCGCAGTCACCGCAGCTGTACGGCTTCTCCCCGGTGTGGAGGAGACGGTGACAGTTGAGAGCAGAGATGTGGACAAAGCTCTTGCCGCAGACATCGCAGCTGTACGGCTTCTCCCCGGTGTGGGTAAGGCGGTGACGGAGAAGGTAGGAACTGACGGCGAAGCTCTTGCCACACTTGTCACAGGGGAACTTCTTATTCACAGCATGGTTTTGGCGGTGCAGTCTGAGAGTAGAGCTGCTGGCATAGCTCTTGCCACACTTGTCACAGCTGTAAGGCTTCTCCCCAGCGTGCATGTTGCGGTGAAATCTCAGAGCCATTTTGCTGCTAAAGCTCTTGCCGCAGTCACTGCAGGGGAACTTCTTCCTAGGCTGGAGTTGCTGGAGCTGGCTGAGGGCAGAGCTGCTGGCAAAGCAGTTGCCACTCTCACTGCAGCCCAACTGCAGCTTGGTGCCTGGCTGGGCGCCTCCCTGCTGCTCCATGGGGCACTGCTCGTCTGGCACAGAGGGGTCCACGACACCTTTAGCTTCACCTTCCTCCTGCTGCTCTTTCTCCCCTTCCTGATCCTCCTGCTCATGGCCCTGGCTGAGTGGACCCCTGGGAGGTTTGCTGGAGCTCTTCATCTCCTGGTGGCTGCAGTGCCGTTCGTGCTTGGTCAGTTGGACCTTGTACAGGAAACCCTTGCCGCAGTCACTGCAGCTGTACGGCTTCACCTCACTGTGGATCCATCGGTGCTGCATGAGAGTCGACCTGTGGGTAAAGCTCTTGCCACAGACACTACAGGTGTATGGCTTCACCCCTGCGTGGAGGTTCAAGTGCTCCAGGAGACTAAAGCGTGTTGTGAATCTCTTGCCACAGACACTGCAGCTGTGAGGCTTCTCCCCGGTGTGGACATGCCAGTGCTGGATTAGAGCAGTGCTGGTGGTGAAGCTCTTGCCACACTCACGGCAGGGGAACTGTTTCTCCTCAGCATGGGTGTTGCGGTGCTGGTTAAGGCCAGAGCTGCTGACAAAGCTCTTGCCACACTCACGACAGGAAAACCGTTTCTCCCCAGAATGGATGTTGAGATGGCGACTGAGACCAGACCTGCTGGCAAAGCTCTTGCCACATTCATGGCAGGAGAACGGTTTCTTCCCAGCATGGATGTTGAGATGCTCCATAAGACCAGAGTTGCTGGCAAAGCTCTTGCCACACTCACGACAGGGAAACCGTTTCTTCCCAGAATGGACGTTGAGATGGCAGCTGAGACCAGACCTGCTGGCAAAGCTCTGGCTACACTCACGACAGGAGAACGGTTTCTTGCCAGCATGGATGTTGAGATGCTCTGTAAGACCAGAGCTGCTGGCAAAGCTCTTGCCACACTCACAGCAGGAGAACGGTTTCTTCCCAGCATGGATGTTGCGGTGCTGGCTAAGGCCAGAGCTGCTGGCAAAGCTCTTGCCACACTCACGGCAGGGGAACTGTTTCTCCTCAGCATGGGTGTTGCGGTGCTGGCTAAGGCTAGAGCTGCTGGCAAAGCTCTTGCCACACTCACGACAGGAAAACCGTTTCTCCCCAGAATGGACGTTGAGATGGCAGCTGAGACCAGACCTGCTGGCAAAGCTCTTGCCACATTCACAGCAGGAGAACGGTTTCTTGCCAGCATGGATGTTGAGATGCTCCCTAAGACCAGTGCTGCTGGCAAAGCTCTTGCCACATTCACGGCAGGAGAACGGTTTATTCCCAGTATGGATGTTGAGGTGCCTCCTGAGACCAGACCTGCGGGCAAATCTCTTGCCACACTCTCCACAGGGAAACCGTTTCTTCCCAGCATGGATTTCGAGGTGCTCCGCAAGACCAATGATGCTGGCAAAGCTCTGGCCACACTCATCGCACACCATACCAAGCTTGGGGCCCGCCTGGGCGCCTCCCCGCTGCCGCCGCCGGAGGCTGGAGCGCCTCTGGCCGCAGTGGGTGCAGATGAAGCGCTGGGTGCCAGGCTGGGGGCACTGCTGCTTCCCCGGCTGCCAGCCGGGCGGGAGGCTCTGCCCGCACTCGGGGCACTGCTCGCCTGGCACACAGGGCTCCGCGGCAGCTTTACCTTCACCTTCCTCCTGCTGCTCTTTCTCTTCTGCCGCCTCTTTCACCTCCTTCTCTGCCTTTTTTTCCTCCTCCTCCTCTTTCTCTTTTTTCTCCTCCTCCTTCTCTTCCTGCTGCGTTTCGCTCCCGGCGCGGCGCTGGCCCAGCTCCTTCTGCGGCTCCATACTGGGGGGACCTCTGACCGCTGCCACCACCCGGGCCCGGACGGGGCGGGAGGGAGCCTGGGGCCGCCCAACAATGGAGCCCGGAAGCTGCGAGGACGAGATCCCGGCGCGGCTCTAACACTGCCGCGATAGCTCCGATCCCCGCCCTGCTCTCTCGGCTCCAACCTCCCCACTGCTTCCGTCAACAAAAGCTCCTTTGGGAGCTCTGCCTGGCCTCGTGGAGCGACGGCGCTGCGGCAGCTGCTGCCACTCACCGCACTGCTGCCACCGGCCTTACCGGTGGCTCTGAGGGCTGTGCTGCTACTCCTCCAGGTCCAGGTCCTAGTGTTGGATGCTCCACAGCCGGACACAGCACTGCAGGTGAGGACTCTGACGAGCAGGACCTCACACGGATTGCTGCTGCTTCTCCAGCAGCCTTGAGACCTTCTGCTGCTTGTACTCTCCCCAGCCCCCGACCTCTGTCTCTGCTGGTTGCCCCCCGGCCCTGCCCCAGGGGATTGTAGCCTGGACTAGCTGAGCCACAGCCTCTGCGTGGGGACCTCCTTCTGCCCTTGGTCTTCTCATGCCTCAGAGCTCTCCACTTCCTCCAGCTCCAGGTGGAGCTGCTTGGACACAGCCATGAGCCCTCCCTGCAGCCTCTCAAGACCAGGCTGGACAAGACCTTGAGTAACCTGCTCGAGGGGAAGGTCTCCTTGCCCACGGAGGACAAGGGTTGGAACAAGACCTTCTGGAAGGTCCCTTCTCACCCAAACCTTTCTGTGGGTCTATGACTTTGAGGAGCTGAGGTGGCTGCTGGGGGGGGAAAGAGCTCGAGGAGGGGTCCAGGTTCGGCTGCAGTCAAGAGCAGCTTGGATGCAGCTTTTTGGTTTCTGGGGGGGGCAAATTCTGTCTGGATTGAGTTGGAAGAACTTGCAGGAGCCTTGGGAAGTCTTTTATTGGGACTGTTCCCTGCTCCAGGCACATTTTCCATGGAGTCCCTGACTTGCAGCCACATACAACAGTTGCTTCATCCCTGAGTGTGTACCAAGCCAGTGCTAGTCTTCGTGAGGATTGGTGATGGTGATGATGGTGACATCACCTAGCAGGGCCTATGGAGACCGCTTTGGGCCCCAGCCCTCTGATTCCCCTCCCCCAAACAAGGCACGTTTCAGGGCTGTGGCTGGGCATGGCACGGCAGCAGCTGGCGTTACTGGTGCAGCCACCCCACAGCCCCAGGCACCAAAACCCCAGGTGAAGTTCCGCCTCCACTGGCAGCCCTCCCTGGCACCAGCGTTACCAGGAGGGCGCCATGGCTGCTGGGCACCTCCCGGTGGCACTGGGAGCAGGGAACCATTGGAAGCATAGCGAGGAGTCCCTGCCCATGGCAGGGGTAGGGCGCTGGGACCGGATGGTCCTTGAGGTCCTGTTCCAGCCACGAGGATTCTCTTATCCTATCTCCTTCTGGTGGCTGCGGCTGCGCAGGGGCAGGTCCAGGTCGTGCTCGTACCAGGAGCTCTTGCCACAGTGCCCACAGCCTTACGGCTTCTCCCCGGTGTGAAGGTGACAGTGAGAGCTGAGACCACAGCTGCTGGCAAAGCTCTGGCCACGGTCACCACAGCTCTACAGCTTCTCCCTGGTGTGGATGCGACGGTGCCACTTCAGAGAACTGATGGACCTGAACATCAGAGGCCAAGGGGATGGCGTTCAATAGCTCCAAGTGCAGGGTGCTGCACTTTGGCCACAACAACCCCTTGCAGAGGTACAGGTTGGGGTGGGAGTGGCTGAGAGTAGCCAGACAGAGAGGCATCTGGGGGTGCCTGAACATGAGCCAGCAGTGTGCCCAGGTGGCCAAGAGAGCCAGTGGCATCCTGGCCTGCATCAGGAATGGTGTGGTCAGCAGGAGCAGGGAGGTCATTCTGCCCCTGTACTCTGCACTGGTTAGACCACATCTTGAGTACTGTGTTCAGTTCTGGGCCCCCCAGTTTAGGAGGGACACTGAGATGCTTGAGCATGTCCAGAGAAGGGCAATGAGGCTGGGGAGAGGCCTTGAGCACAGCCCTACGAGGAGAGGCTGAGGGAGCTGGGATTGGTTAGGCTGGAGAAGAGGAGGCTCAGGGGAGACCTTATTGCTGTCTACAACTACCTGAGGGGTGGTTGTGGCCAGGAGGAGGTTGCTCTCTTCTCTCAGGTGGCCAGCACCAGAACGAGAGGACACAGCCTCAAGCTGCGCTAGGGGAGATTTAGGCTGGAGGTGAGGAGAAAGTTCTTCACTGAGAGAGTCATTGGACACTGGAATGGGCTGCCTGGGGAGGTGGTGGAGTCGCCGTCCCTGGAGCTGTTCAAGGCAGGATTGGACGTGGCACTTGGTGCCATGGTCTGGCCTTGAGCTCTGTGCTAAAGGGCTGGACTTGATGATCTGTGAGGTCTCTTCCATCCTTGGTGATACTGTGAGACTGTATCGGCCGCAAGCGGCGTTTGACCGTGGGAACCTTCTCTGTCAGCTCAGTTGATGTTCCTTTGTTTTGCTGCTTATTCCTAGACCTGGTTATTAGCCACAGAATGTTTCCATCTCCGTGTCAGACCCAAAATACCATTGAAATTCATAGTGGTGGGAGGGGGGTGGCAGAGGTCTGAGTAGCAAAATCAATCATCAGGATTCATTTTGGAGAACATCATCTCACGTCAGTTCATTTCCCCTCCCCAGCACTGCTCTCAGCCACACTGTATCCAGACTGGAGTGTTGCTGGCCACACTGATCCTCAGCCAGCCCAGGATGCCATTGGCTCTGCTGCCCACCTGGGCATGCTGCTGGCTCATCTTCAGCTCCTCTCTACCGGCACCCCCAGGCCCTCTCTGCCTGGCTGCTCTCAGCCACTCTAGCCCCAGCCTGTAGTGCTGCTTGGGGTTGTTGTGGCCAAAGTGTAGAACCCTGCACTTGGCCTTGTTCAGTCTCATCCCATTGGCTTCTGCCCACCCATCCAGCCTGGCAAGGTCCCTCTGCAGGGCTCTCCTACCCTCCAACAGCTCCACAGCTGCTCCTAGATTGGTGCCATCTGCAAACTAACTCAATCCCCTGCTCCAGATCATGAGTAAAGATATTGAACAGGATGAGGCCCAGCACTGATCCCTGGGGGACACCACTAGTGCCAGCTGCCAGCTGGATGTGGCACCATTCACCACCACTCTCTGGGCATGACTCTCCAGCCAGTTCTTGAACCAGCTCTCTCAGCCTCTCCTCACCAGCTGTGTTCCAGGCCCCTCACCAGCTTAGTTTCCCTCCTCTGGACACCTTCCAGCACCTCAACATCTCTCTTGAATTGAGGGGCCCAGAACTGGACACAGCACTCAAGGTGTGGCCTGACCAGTGGTGGGTACAGGGGCCCGCCCATCCAGCCTGGCAAGGTGCCTCGGCAGGGCTCTCCTACCCTCCAACAGCTCCACAGCAGCTCCTAGCTTGGTGCCATCTGCAAACTGACTGCTGCTGGACTCAATCCCCTGCACCGGAGCATCAATAAGAGCTTGAACAGAACCCAAACCTTCCTCTGTGTCTATGACTTTGAGGAGCTGAGGTGGCTGCTGGGGGGGAAAGAGCGGCAGGAGAGCTCCAGGTTCAGCTGCAGTCAAAAGCAGCTTGCATGCAGCTTTTGGGTTCCCAGGGGGGTAAATTTTGTCTGGATTGAGATTGATGAACTTGCCAAGAGCCTTGGAAAGTCTTTTGTTGGGACTGTTCCCTGCTCCAGGCACATTTGCCATGGAATCCCTGACTTGCAGCCACATGCAACAGTTGCTTCATCCCTGAGTGCACCAAGCCAGTGCTGGCGCATCATCTGGCAGAGCTTGTGGAGAACACAATTCAGGGCTCTGCCTGGGGATGGCACAGCAGCAACTGGTGTTACCGCTGCTACTGGCGCAGCCGCCCGCATCCCAGGACAGCAAATCCCAGCAAAACGATCCCGGTTGGGACAGCTCTATCAGCAGGGCATCCTGGCACCAGTGTTGGTTGGCAGGAGTGGCACATGACTGCCGGGCATCTCCTGGTGTCACTGGGATTGGGAACTCTTGGACGCTTGGTTGCCGCTCATCTTTTGGATGCGGCTGCGCAGGTGCATGGTCAGGGCGGACTGATGCCGGAAGCTCTCGCCGCAGTCGGCACAGCTGTACGGCTTCTCCCTGGTGTGGTTGTGGTGCTGAACTTTGAGATTGGTGATGCTGCCGAAGGTCTTGCCACACTCAGTGCAGCTGAATGGGTCCAGCCTGGTGTGGACGAAGCGGTGACGAGTGAGAGCGTGCCTGTAGAGAAAGCTCTTGCCACAGTCACTGCAGATCTATGGTATCCCCCTGGCGTGGCACAAGCGGTGAGTGATCAGCCTGTCATTGGTGGTGAAGCTCTTGCCGCATTCACCGCAGTGGAATGGCTTCTCCATGGTGTGAGTGCGATGGTGCTTTTTGAGGTCAGTGGTGCTGCTGTAGCCCTTGCCGCAGTCATCACAGATGTACGGCCTCACCCCGGCGTGGAGGAGACGGTGACGCTTGAGAGCAGAGATGTGGACAAAGCTCTTGCCGCAGTCACCGCAGCTGAACGGCTTCTCCCCGGTGTGTAAGCGACGGTGGCAGCTGAGAGAGAAGTTGGTGACAAAGCTCTTGCCGCAGACATCGCAGCTGTACGGCTTCTCCCCGGTGTGGGTAAGGCGGTGAAGAAGAAGTTGGGAACTGACGGCAAAGCTCTTGCCACACTCGTCACAGGGGAACTTCTTATTCACAGCATGGTTTTCGCGGTGCAGTCTGAGAGTAGAGCTGCTGGCATAGCTCTTGCCACACTCGTCACAGCTGTAAGGCCTCTCCCCAGTGTGGATGTTGCGGTGAAATCCCAGAGAGATTTTGCTGCTAAAGCTCTTGCCGCAGTCACTGCAGGGGAACTTCTTCCTAGGCTGGAGTTGCTGGAGCTGGCTGAGGGCAGAGCTGCTGGCAAAGCAGTTGCCACTCTCACTGCAGCCCAACTGCAGCTTGGTGCCTGGCTGGGCGCCTCCCTGCTGCTCCATGGGGCACTGCTTGTCTGGCACAGAGGGGCCCACGACAGCTTTAGCTTCACCTTCCTCCTGCTGCTCTTTCTCCCCTTCCTGATCCTCCTGCTCATGGCCCTGGCTGAGGGGACCCCTGGAAGGTTTGCTGGAGCTCTTCATCTCCTGGTGGCTGCAGCGCCGTTCGTGCTTGGTCAGTTGGAACTTGTACAGGAAACTCACGCCGCATTCACTGCAGCTGTACGGCTTCACCTCACTGTGGATCCATCGGTGCTGCATGAGAGTCGACCTGCGGGTAAAGCTCTTGCCACAGACACTACAGGTGTATGGCTTCGCCCCTGCGTGGAGGTTCAAGTGCTCCAGGAGATTAAAGCGGGTGGTGAAACTCTTGCCACAGACACTGCAGCTGTGAGGCTTCTCCCCGGTGTGGACATGCCAGTGCTGGATTAGAGCAGTGCTGGTGGTGAAGCTCTTGCCACATTCACGGCAGGGGAACTGTTTCTCCTCAGCATGGGTGTTGCGGTGCTGGCTAAGGCCAGAGCTGCTGGCAAAGCTCTTGCCACACTCACGACAGGAAAACCGTTTCTCCCCAGAATGGACGTTGAAGTGGTGGCTAAGACCAGACCTGCTGGCAAAGCTCTTGCCACACTCACGACAGGAAAACCGTTTCTCCCCAGAATGGACGTTGAAGTGGTGGCTAAGACCAGACCTGCTGGCAAAGCTCTTGCCACATTCACGGCAGGAGAACGGTTTCTTCTCAGCATGGATGTTGAGATGCTCCCTAAGACCAGAGCTGCTGGCAAAGCTCTTGCCACATTCACGGCAGGAGAACGGTTTATTCCCAGTATGGATGTTGAGGTGCTCCCTTAGATCAGACCTGCGGGCAAATCTCTTGCCACACTCTCCACAGGGAAACCGTTTCTTCCCAGCATGGATTTCGAGGTGCTCCGCGAGACCAATGATGCTGGCAAAGCTCTTGCCACACTCATCGCACACCATACCAAGCTTGGGGCCCGCCTGGGCGCCTCCCCGCTGCCGCCGCCGGAGGCTGGAGCGCCTCTGGCCGCAGTGGGTGCAGATGAAGCGCTGGGTGCCAGGCTGGGGGCACTGCTGCTTCCCCGGCTGCCAGCCGGGCGGGAGGCTCTGCCCGCACTCGGGGCACTGCTCGCCTGGCACACAGGGCTCCGCGGCAGCTTTACCTTCACCTTCCTCCTGCTGCTCTTTCTCTTCTGCCGCCTCTTTCACCTCCTTCTCTGCCTTTTTTTCCTCCTCCTCCTCTTTCTCCTTTTTCTCCTCCTCCTTCTCTTCCTGCTGCGTTTCGCTCCCGGCGCGGCGCTGGCCCAGCTCCTTCTGTGGCTCCATACTGGGGGGGATCTCTGCCCGCTGCCACCACCCGGGCCCGGACGGGGCGGGCGAGAGCCTGGGGCCGCCCAACAATGGAGCCCGGAAGCTGCGAGGACGAGATCCCGGCGCGGCTCTAACACTGCCGCGATAGCTTCGATCCCCGCCCTGCTCTCTCGGCTCCAACCCCCCCACTGCTTCCGTCAACAAAAGCTCCTTTGGGAGCTCTGCCTGGCCTCGTGGAGCGACGGCGCTGCGGCAGCTGCTGCCACTCACCGCACTGCTGCCACCGGCCTTACCGGTGGCTCTGAGGGCTGTGCTGCTATTCCACCAGGTCCAGGACCAGGTCCTTGTGTTGGATGCTCCACAGCCGGACACAGCACTGCAGGTGAGGACTCTGACGAGCAGGACCTCACACAGATTGCTGCTGCTTCTCCAGCAGCCTTGAGACCTTCTGCTGCTTGTACTCTCCCCAGCCCCCGACCTCTGTCTCTGCTGGTTGCCCCCCAGCCCTGCCCCAGGGGATTGTAGCCTGGACTAGCTGAGCCACAGCCTCTGCGTGGGGACCTCCTTCTGCCCTTGGTTTTCTCATGCCTCAGAGCTCTCCGCTTCCTCCAGCTCCAGGTGGAGCTGCTTGGACACAGCCATGAGCCCTCCCTGCAGCCTCTCAAGACCAGGCTGGACAAGACCTTGAGCAACCTGCTCGAGGGGAAGGTCTCCTTGCCCACGGAGGACAAGGGTTGGAACAAGACCTTCTGGAAGGTCCCTTCTCACCCAAACCTTTCTGTGGGTCTATGAATTTGAGGAGCTGAGGTGGCTGCTGGGGGGGGAAAGAGCTCCAGGAGGGCTCCAGGTTCTGCTGCAGTCAAGAGCAGCTTGGATGCAGCTTTTTGGTTTCTGGGGGAGGCAAATTCAATCTGGATTGAGTTGGAAGAACTTGCAAGAGCCTTGGGAAGTCTTTTATTGGGACTGTTCCCTGCTCCAGGCACATTTTCCATGGAGTCCCTGACTTGCAGCCACATGCAACAGTTGCTTCATCCCTGAGTGTGTACCAAGCCAGTGCTGGTCTTGGTGAGGATTGGTGACGGTGATGATGGTGACATCACCTAGCAGGGCCTACGGAGACCGCTTTGGGCCCCAGCCCTCTGATTCCCCTCCCCCAAACAAGGCACGTTTCAGGGCTGTGGCTGGGCATGGCACGGCAGCAGCTGGCGTTACTGGTGCAGCCACCCCACATCCCCGGGCACCAAAACCCCAGGTGAAGTTCTGCCTCCACTGGCAGCCCTCCCTGGCACCAGCATTACCAGGAGGGCGCCATGGCCGCTGGGCACCTCCCGGTGGCACTGGGAGCAGGGAACCATTGGAAGCATAGCGAGGAGTCCCTGCCCATGGCAGGGGTAGGGCGCTGGGACCGGATGGTCCTTGAGGTCCTGTTCCAGCCACGATGATTCTCTTATCCTATCTCCTTCTGGTGGCTGCGGCTGCGCAGGGGCAGGTCCAGGTCGCGCTCGTACCAGGAGCTCTTACCACAGTGCCCACGGCCTTACGGCTTCTCCCCGGTGTGAAGGTGACAGTGAGAGCTGAGACCACAGCTGCTGGCAAAGCTCTGGCCACGGTCACCACAGCTCTACAGCTTCTCCCCGGTGTGAATGCGGTGCTGAACTTTGAGATTGGTGATGCTGCCGAAGGTCTTGCCGCACTCAGTGCAGCTGAATGGGTCCAGCCTGGTGTGGACGAAGCGGTGACGAGTGAGAGCGTGCCTGTAGAGAAAGCTCTTGCCACAGTCACTGCAGATCTATGGCATCCCCCTGGCGTGGCTCAAGCGGTGAGTGATCAGCCTGTCATTGGTGGTGAAGCTCTTGCCACATTCACCGCAGTGGAAGGCTTCTCCCTGGTGTGAGTGCAATGGTGCATTTTGAGGTCAGTGGTGCTCCTGAAGCCCTTGCCGCAGTCATCACAGCTGTACGGCCTCACCCCGGTGTGGAGGAGACGGTGACGCTTGAGAGCAGAGATGTGGACAAAGCTCTTGCCGCACTCACCACAGCTGTACGGCCTCACCCCGGTGTGGAGGAGACGGTGACGGTTGAGAGCAGAGATGTGGATAAAGCTCTTGCCGCAGTCACCGCAGCTGTACGGCTTCTCCCCGGTGTGGAGGAGACGGTGACAGTTGAGAGCAGAGATGTGGACAAAGCTCTTGCCGCAGACATCGCAGCTGTACGGCTTCTCCCCGGTGTGGGTAAGGCGGTGACGGAGAAGGTAGGAACTGACGGCGAAGCTCTTGCCACACTTGTCACAGGGGAACTTCTTATTCACAGCATGGTTTTGGCGGTGCAGTCTGAGAGTAGAGCTGCTGGCATAGCTCTTGCCACACTCGTCACAGCTGTAAGGCTTCTCCCCAGCGTGCATGTTGCGGTGAAATCTCAGAGCCATTTTGCTGCTAAAGCTCTTGCTGCAGTCACTGCAGGGGAACTTCTTCCTAGGCTGGAGTTGCTGGAGCAGGCTGAGGGCAGAGCTGCTGGCAAAGCAGTTGCCACTCCCACTGCAGCCCAACTGCAGCTTGGTGCCTGGCTGGGCGCCTCCCTGCTGCTCCATGGGGCACTGCTCGTCTGGCACGGAGGGGTCCACGACACCTTTAGCTTCACCTTCCTCCTGCTGCTCTTTCTCCCTTTCCTGATCCTCCTGCTCATGGCCCTGGCTGAGGGGACCCCTGGAAGGTTTGCTGGAGCTCTTCATCTCCTGGTGGCTGCAGCGCCGTTCGTGCTTGGTCAGTTGGACCTTGTACAGGAAACCCTTGCCGCAGTCACTGCAGCTGTACGGCTTCACCTCACTGTGGATCCATCGGTGCTGCATGAGAGTCGACCTGTGGGTAAAGCTCTTGCCACAGACACTACAGGTGTATGGCTTCACCCCTGCATGGAGGTTCAAGTGCTCCAGGAGACTAAAGCGGGTTGTGAATCTCTTGCCACAGACACTGCAGCTGTGAGGCTTCTCCCCGGTGTGGACATGCCAGTGCTGGGTTAGAGCAGTGCTGGTGGTGAAGCTCTTGCCACACTCACGGCAGGGGAACTGTTTCTCCTCAGCATGGGTGTAGCGGTGCTGGTTAAGGCCAGAGCTGCTGGCAAAGCTCTTGCCACATTCGCAGCAGGAGAACGGTTTCTCCTCAGCATGGATGTTGCGGTGCTGGCTAAGGCCAGAGCTGCTGACAAAGCTCTTGCCACACTCACGACAGGAAAACCGTTTCTCCCCAGAATGGATGTTGAGATGGCGGCTGAGACCAGACCTGCTGGCAAAGCTCTTGCCACATTCACGGCAGGAGAACGGTTTCTTCCCAGCATGGATGTTGAGATGCTCCGTAAGACCAGTGCTGCTGGCAAAGCTCTTGCCACATTCACGGCAGGAGAACGGTTTATTCCCAGCATGGATGTTGAGGTGCCTCCTGAGACCAGACCTGCGGGCAAATCTCTTGCCACACTCTCCACAGGGAAACCGTTTCTTCCCAGCATGGATTTCGAGGTGCTCCGCGAGACCAATGATGCTGGCAAAGCTCTGGCCACACTCATCGCACACCATACCAAGCTTGGGGCCCGCCTGGGCGCCTTCCTGCTGCCGCCGCCGGAGGCTGGAGCGCCTCTGGCCGCAGTGGGTGCAGATGAAGCACTGGGTGCCAGGCTGGGGGCACTCCTGCTTCCCCGGCTGCCAGCCGGGCGGGAGGCTCTGCCCGCACTCGGGGCACTGCTCGCCTGGCACACAGGGCTCCGCGGCAGCTTTACCTTCACCTTCCTCCTGCTGCTCTTTCTCTTCTGCCGCCTCTTTCACCTCCTCCTCTTTCTCTTTTTCCTCCTCCTCCTTCTCTTCCTGCTGCGTTTCGCTCCCGGCGCGGCTCTGCCCCAGCTCCTTCTGCGGCTCCATACTGGGGGGGATCTCTGCCCGCTGCCACCACCCGGGCCCGGACGGGGCGGGAGGGAGCCTGGGGCCGCCCAACAATGGAGCCCGGAAGCTGCGAGGACGAGATCCCGGCGCGGCTTTAACACTGCCGCGATAGCTCCGATCCCCGCCCTGCTCTCTCGGCTCCAACCCCCCCACTGCTTCCGTCAACAAAAGCTCCTTTGAGAGCTCTGCCTGGCCTCGTGGAGCGACGGCGCTGCGGCAGCTGCTGCCACTCACCGCACTGCTGCCACCGGCCTTACCGGTGGCTCTGAGGGCTGTGCTGCTACTCCTCCAGGTCCAGGACCAGGTCCTTGTGTTGGATGCTCCACAGCCGGACACAGCACTGCAGGTGAGGACTCTGACGAGCAGGACCTCACACGGATTGCTGCTGCTTCTCCAGCAGCCTTGAGACCTTCTGCTGCTTGTACTCTCCCCAGCCCCCGACCTCTGTCTCTGCTGGTTGCCCCCCAGCCCTGCCCCAGGGGATTGTAGCCTGGACTAGCTGAGCCACAGCCTCTGCGTGGGGACCTCCTTCTGCCCTTGGTCTTCTCATGCCTCAGAGCTCTCCGCTTCCTCCAGCTCCAGGTGGAGCTGCTTGGACACAGCCATTAGCCCTCCCTGAAGCCTCTCAAGACCAGGCTGGACAAGACCTTGAGCATCCTACTCGAGGGGAAGGTCTCCTTGCCCACGGAGGACAAGGGTTGGAACAAGACCTTCTGGAAGGTCCCTTCTCACCGAAACCTTTCTGTGGGTCTATGAATTTGAGGAGCTGAAGTGGCTGCTGGGGGGGGAAAGACCTCCACGAGGGCTCCAGGTTCGGCTGCAGTCAAGAGCAGCTTGGATGCAGCTTTTTGGTTTCTGGGGGAGGCAAATTCTGTCTGGATTGAGTTGGAAGAACTTGCAAGAGCCTTGGGAAGTCTTTTATTGGGACTGTTCCCTGCTCCAGGCACATTTTCCATGGAGTCCCTGACTTGCAGCCACATGCAACAGTTGCTTCATCCCTGAGTGTGTACCAAGCCAGTGCTGGTCTTGGTGAGGATTGGTGACGGTGATGATGGTGACATCACCTAGCAGGGCCTATGGAGACCGCCTTGGGCCCCAGCCCTCTGATTCCCCTCCCCCAAACAAGGCACGTTTCAGGGCTCTGCCTGGGGATGGCACAGCAGCAACTGGTGTTACCGCTGCTACTGGCGCAGCCGCCCGCATCCCAGGACAGCAAATCCCAGCAAAACGATCCCGGTTGGGACAGCTCTATCAGCAGGGCATCCTGGCACCAGTGTTGGTTGGCAGGAGTGGCACACGACTGCCGGGCATCTCCTGGTGTCACTGGGATTGGGAACTCTTGGACGCTTGGTTGCCGCTCATCTTTTGGATGCGGCTGCGCAAGTGCATGGTCAGGGCAGACTGATGCCGGAAGCTCTTGCCGCAGTCGGCACAGCTGTACGGCTTCTCCCCGGTGTGGATGCGGTGGTGACTGTTCAGCTGGGCTTTGGTGGTGAAGTTCTTCCCGCAGTCACCGCAGTGGAATGGCTTCTCCCCGGTGTGAATGCGGTGCTGACCTTTGAGATTGGTGATGCTGCCGAAGGTCTTGCCACACTCAGTGCAGCTGAATGGGTCCAGCCTGGTGTGGATGAAGCGGTGACGAGTGAGAGCGTGCCTGTAGAGAAAGCTCTTGCCACAGTCACTGCAGATCTATGGCATCCCCCTGGCGTGGCTCAAGCGGTGAGTGATCAGCCTGTCATTGGTGGTGAAGCTCTTGCCACATTCACCGCAGTGGAAGGCTTCTCCCTGGTGTGAGTGCAATGGTGCATTTTGAGGTCAGTGGTGCTCCTGAAGCCCTTGCCGCAGTCATCACAGCTGTACGGCCTCACCCCGGTGTGGAGGAGACGGTGACGCTTGAGAGCAGAGATGTGGACAAAGCTCTTGCCGCACTCACCACAGCTGTACGGCCTCACCCCGGTGTGGAGGAGACGGTGACGGTTGAGAGCAGAGATGTGGATAAAGCTCTTGCCGCAGTCACCGCAGCTGTACGGCTTCTCCCCGGTGTGGAGGAGACGGTGACAGTTGAGAGCAGAGATGTGGACAAAGCTCTTGCCGCAGACATCGCAGCTGTACGGCTTCTCCCCGGTGTGGGTAAGGCGGTGACGGAGAAGGTAGGAACTGACAGCGAAGCTCTTGCCACACTTGTCACAGGGGAACTTCTTATTCACAGCATGGTTTTGGCGGTGCAGTCTGAGAGTAGAGCTGCTGGCATAGCTCTTGCCACACTTGTCACAGCTGTAAGGCTTCTCCCCAGCGTGCATGTTGCGGTGAAATCTCAGAGCCATTTTGCTGCTAAAGCTCTTGCCGCAGTCACTGCAGGGGAACTTCTTCCTAGGCTGGAGTTGCTGGAGCTGGCTGAGGGCAGAGCTGCTGGCAAAGCAGTTGCCACTCTCACTGCAGCCCAACTGCAGCTTGGTGCCTGGCTGGGCGCCTCCCTGCTGCTCCATGGGGCACTGCTCGTCTGGCACAGAGGGGTCCACGACAGCTTTAGCTTCACCTTCCTCCTGCTGCTCTTTCTCCCCTTCCTGATCCTCCTGCTCATGGCCCTGGCTGAGAGGACCCCTGGGAGGTTTGCTGGAGCTCTTCATCTCCTGGTGGCTGCAGTGCCGTTCGTGCTTGGTCAGTTGGACCTTGTACAGGAAACCCTTGCCGCAGTCACTGCAGCTGTACGGCTTCACCTCACTGTGGATCCATCGGTGCTGCATGAGAGTTGACCTGTGGGTAAAGCTCTTGCCACAGACACTACAGGTGTATGGCTTCGCCCCTGCGTGGAGGTTCAAGTGCTCCAGGAGATTAAAGCGGGTTGTGAATCTCTTGCCACAGACACTGCAGCTGTGAGGCTTCTCCCCGGTGTGGACATGCCAGTGCTGGATTAGAGCAGTGCTGGTGGTGAAGCTCTTGCCACACTCACGGCAGGGGAACTGTTTCTCCTCAGCATGGGTGTTGCGGTGCTGGTTAAGGCCAGAGCTGCTGACAAAGCTCTTGCCACACTCACGACAGGAAAACCGTTTCTCCCCAGAATGGATGTTGAGATGGCGACTGAGACCAGACCTGCTGGCAAAGCTCTTGCCACATTCATGGCAGGAAAACGGTTTCTTCCCAGCATGGATGTTGAGATGCTCCATAAGACCAGAGTTGCTGGCAAAGCTCTTGCCACACTCACGACAGGGAAACCGTTTCTCCCCAGAATGGATGTTGAGATGGCGGCTGAGACCAGACCTGCTGGCAAAACTCTGGCTACACTCACGACAGGAGAACGGTTTCTTGCCAGCATGGATGTTGAGATGCTCTGTAAGACCAGAGCTGCTGGCAAAGCTCTTGCCACATTCACAGCAGGAGAACGGTTTCTTCCCAGCATGGATGTTGCGGTGCTGGCTAAGGCTAGAGCTGCTGGCAAAGCTCTTGCCACACTCACGACAGGAAAACCGTTTCTCCCCAGAATGGACGTTGAGATGGCGGCTGAGACCAGACCTGCTGGCAAAGCTCTTGCCACATTCACGGCAGGAGAATGGTTTCTTGCCAGCATGGATGTTGAGATGCTCCGTAAGACCAGTGCTGCTGGCAAAGCTCTTGCCACATTCACGGCAGGAGAACGGTTTATTCCCAGTATGGATGTTGAGATGCCTCCTGAGACCAGACCTGCGGGCAAATCTCTTGCCACACTCACCACAGGGAAACCGTTTCTTCCCAGCATGGATTTCGAGGTGCTCCGCGAGACCAATGATGTTGGCAAAGCTCTGGCCACACTCATCGCACACCATACCAAGCTTGGGGCCCGCCTGGGCGCCTTCCTGCTGCCGCCGCCGGAGGCTGGAGCGCCTCTGGCCGCAGTGGGTGCAGATGAAGCACTGGGTGCCAGGCTGGGGGCACTGCTGCTTCCCCGGCTGCCAGCCGGGCGGGAGGCTCTGCCCGCACTCGGGGCACTGCTCGCCTGGCACATAGGGCTCCGCGGCAGCTTTACCTTCACCTTCCTCCTGCTGCTCTTTCTCTTCTGCCGCCTCTTTCACCTCCTCCTCTTTCTCTTTTTCCTCCTCCTCCTTCTCTTCCTGCTGCGTTTCGCTCCCGGCGCGGCGCTGGCCCAGCTCCTTCTGCGGCTCCATACTGGGGGGGATCTCTGCCCGCTGCCACCACCCAGGCCCGGACGGGGCGGGCGGGAGCCTGGGGCCGCCCAACAATGGAGCCCGGAAGCTGCGAGGACGAGATCCCGGCGCGGCTCTAACACTGCCGCGATAGCTCCGATGCCCGCCCTGCTCTCTCGGCTCCAACCCCCCCACTGCTTCCGTCAACAAAAGCTCGTTTGGGAGCTCTGCCTGGCCTCGTGGAGCGACGGCGCTGCGGCAGCTGCTGCCACTCACCGCACTGCTGCCACCGGCCTTACCGGTGGCACTGAGGGCTGTGCTGCTACTCCTCCAGGTCCAGGTCAAGGACCAGGTCCTTGTGTTGGATGCTCCACAGCTGGACACAGCACTGCAGGTGAGGACTCTGACGAGCAGGACCTCACACAGATTGCTGCTGCTTCTCCAGCAGCCTTGAGACCTTCTGCTGCTTGTACTCTCCCCAGCCCCCGACCTCTGTCTCTGCTGGTTGCCCCCCAGCCCTGCCCCAGGGGATTGTAGCCTGGACTAGCTGAGCCACAGCCTCTGCGTGGGGACCTCTTTCTGCCCTTGGTCTTCTCATGCCTCAGAGCTCTCCGCTTCCTCCAGCTCCAGGTGGAGCTGCTTGGACACAGCCATGAGCCCTCCCTGAAGCCTCTCAAGACCAGGCTGGACAAGACCTTAAGCAACCTGCTCGAGGGGAAGGTCTCCTTGCCCAGGAAGGAGAGGGGTTGGAACAAGACCTTCTGGAAGGTCCCTTCTCACCCAAACCTTTCTGTGGGTCTATGACTTTGAGGAGCTGAGGTGGCTGCTAGGGGGAGGAAGAGCTCGAGGAGGCCTCCAGGTTCTGCTGCAGTCAAGAGCAGCTTGGATGCAGCTTTTTGGTTTCTGGGGGAGGCAAATTCTGTCTGGATTGAGTTGGAAGAACTTGCAAGAGCCTTGGGAAGTCTTTTATTGGGACTGTTCCCTGCTCCAGGCACATTTTCCATGGAGTCCCTGACTTGCAGCCACATGCAACAGTTGCTTCATCCCTGAGTGTGTATCAAGCCAGTGCTAGTCTTGGTGAGGATTGGTGATGGTGATGGTGATGATGGTGACATCACCTAGCAGGGCCTATGGAGACCGCTTTGGGCCCCAGCCCTCTGATTCCCCTCCCCCAAACAAGGCACGTTTCAGGGCTGTGGCTGGGCGTGGCACGGCAGCAGCTGGCGTTACTGGTGCAGCCACCCCACATCCCCGGGCACCAAAACCCCAGGTGAAGTTCCACCTCCACCGGCAGCCCTCCCTGGCACCAGCGTTACCAGGAGGGCGCCATGGCTGCTGGGCACCTCCCGGTGGCACTGGGAGCAGGGAACCATTGGAAGCATAGCGAGGAGTCCTTGCCCATGGCAGGGGGAGGGCGCTGGGACCGGATGGTCCTTGAGGTCCTGTTCCAGCCACGAGGATTCTCTTATCCTATCACCTTCTGGTGGCTGCGGCTGCGCAGGGGCAGGTCCAGGTTGCGCTCGTACCCGGAGCTCTTGCCACAGTGCCCACGGCCTTACGGCTTCTCCCCGGTGTGAAGGTGACAGTGAGAGCTGAGACCACAGCTGCTGGCAAAGCTCTGGCCACGGTCACCACAGCTCTACAGCTTCTCCCTGGTGTGGATGCGACGGTGCCACTTCAGAGAACTGATGGACCTG
The DNA here is from genome assembly GCF_015220805.1 of Pogoniulus pusillus. Lineage (NCBI taxonomy): Eukaryota > Metazoa > Chordata > Aves > Piciformes > Lybiidae > Pogoniulus > Pogoniulus pusillus. The sequence continues at coordinate 172,306 of NW_026974735.1, forward strand.
AACCTCTCACCGCAGTCCCCGCAGCTGTACGGCTTCTCCCCGGTGTGGAGGCGGCGGTGTTTGGTCAGCTGGGATTTGGTGTTGAAGCTCTTGCCGCAGTCCCCGCAGTGGAATGGCTTCTCCCCGGTGTGAACGCGGTGGTGAATTTCAAGATGGGTGACGATGGTGAAGCTCTTGCCGCAGTCCGAGCAGCTGTACGGCTTCTCCCCACTGTGCACACGCCGGTGACAGGTGAGAGAAGAGTTGGTGGTGAAGCTCTTGCCGCAGTCCCCGCAGCTGTACGGCTTCTCCCCGCTGTGAATACGCCGGTGACAAGTGAGAGAAGAGTTGGTGGTGAAGCTCTTGCCGCAGTCCCCGCAGCTGTACGGCTTCACCCCGGTGTGCATCCATCGGTGATGCTTGAGAGTATAGCTGCGGGCAAAGCCCGCGCCACAGTCACCACAGATATAGGGCTTCAGCCCGGTGTGGAGGTTCAAGTGTTGAGTGAGATTAAAGCGGGTGGTGAAGCTCTTGCCACAGTCACCGCAGCTGTATGGCTTCTCCCCGCTGTGCAGGCGGCGGTGACGCTTCAGCAGGCGACTCGTGGTGAAGGTCTTGCCGCAGTCACTGCACCTGAAGGGCTTCTCGCCGGTGTGGAGGCGGCGGTGGCTGGTCAGAGTAGAGCTGTCTTGGAAGCTCTTACCGCAGTCACCGCAGCTGTACGGCTTCTCGCCGGTGTGGATGCGGTGGTGGCTGGTTAGCTGGGATTTGGTGGTGAAGCTCTTGCCGCAGTCATCGCAGCTGTAAGGCTTCTCCCCGGTGTGCAGGCGGTGGTGACGCTTCAGCAGGCAACTCATGGTGAAGGTCTTGCCGCACTCACCACACCTGAAGTGCTTCTCGCCAGTGTGGGTGAGGCGGTGAGCGCAGAGAGACGAGCAGCTGGCAAAGCTCTTGCCACAGACACGGCAGCTGTAAGGCTTCTCCCCGGTGTGGACGTTCCAGTGCTGGATTAGAGCTGTGCTACTGGTGAAGCTCTTGCCACACTCACGGCAGGGGAACGGTTTCTTTCCAGCATGGATGTTGCGGTGCCGGCTGAGACCAGAGCCGCTGGCAAAGCTCTTGCCACACTCACGGCAGGGGAAGGGTTTCTTCCCAGCATGGATGTTGCGGTGCCAGCTAAGACCAGACCTGCTGGCAAAGCTCTTGCCACACTCACGGCAGGGGAACGGTTTCTTTTCAGCATGGATGTTGCGGTGCCAGCTAAGACCAGACCTGCTGGCAAAGCTCTTGCCACACTCACCACAGGGGAACGATTTCTTTTCAGCATGGATGTTGCGGTGCCGGCTAAGACCAGACCTGGTGGCAAAGCTCTTGCCACACTCATCGCACACCATACCAAGCTTGGGGCCCGCCTGGGCGCCTCCCCGCTGCCGCCGCCTGAGGCTGGAGCGCCTCTGGCCGCAGTGGGTGCAGATGAAGCGCTGGGTGCCAGGCTGGGGGCACTCCTGCTTCCCCGGCTGCCAGCCAGGCGGGAGGCTCTGCCCGCACTCGGGGCACTGCTCGCCTGGCACATAGGGCTCCGCGGCAGCTTTACCTTCACCTTCCTCCTGCTGCCCTTTCACTCCCTCCTGCTTCTCCTCTTTCACCTCCTTCTCTGCCTTTTCCTCCTCCTCCTCTTTCTCTTTCTTCTCCTCCTCCTCCTTCTCTTCCTGCTGCGTTTCGCTCCCGGCGCGGCTCTGGCCCAGCTCCTTCTGCGGCTCCATACTGGGGGGACCTCTGACCGCTGCCACCACCCGGTCCGCACTGCACGCTGCCGGACGGGGCGGGCGGGAGCCTGGGGCCGCCCAACAATGGAGCCCGGAAGCTGCGAGGACGAGATCCCGGCGCGGCTCTAACACTGTCGCGATAGCTCCGATCCCCGCCCTGCTCTCTGGAGTCCGAACCCCTCCACTGCTTTTGTATACAAAGGCTCGTTTGGGAGCTCTGCCTGGCCTGGTGGAGCGTCGGCGCTGCGGCAGGTCCTGCCGCTGGGGCTGCTGGTGGCGCTGGGGATGCTCTTGGCGCTGAGGATGCTCTTGGCGCTGAGGATGCTCTTGGCGCTGGGGATGCTCTTGGCGCTGGGGATGCTGTTGGCGCTGAGGATGCTGTTGGCTCTGAGGGCTGCGCCGGTGCTGCAGCTGGTCCTGATCCTTGTGTTAGATGCTCCACAGCCGCAGACTTGGCTACAGGTGAGGACTCAAGCGAGCAGGACCTCAGGAAGTTTGGTGATGGTTCTCCTGCCATCATGAGACCTCCTGCAGCAGGGTGAGGGAGGGGATTCTGCCCCTCTGCTCTGCTGAGACCTCATCAAGGGTACCGTGTCCAGGTCTGGAGCCTCTATGACAAGGATCTGAAGGTGGTGGGAAGTGTCCAGAGAAGGGCCAGGAGGATGAGCAGAGGGATCTCGAGCTGCTGCTATGAGGACTCCCTGAGGCTGTTGGGGCAGCTCAGGAGAAGGCTCCAGGGAGACCTTCTTGTGGCCTCCCAGTATCTGAGGGGTGCTGCAGGAAAGCTGGGGAGAGACTTTTTGGGGTGTCAGGTAGGGATAGGACTGGGGGGGATGGAGATCCCAGAAGGTTTGCTCCAGTATCTGAGGGGTGCTGCAGGAAAGCTGGGGAGGGACTTTTTGGGGTGTCAGGTAGGGATAGGACTTGGGGGGGATGGAGATCCCAGAAGGTTTGCTCCAGTATCTGAGAGGTGCTGCAGGGAAGCTGGGGAGAGACTTTTTGGGGTGTCAGGTAGGGATAGGACTGGGGGGGACACGGAGCAAACCCAGGAGTGGGTAGATGCAGGTCGGATGTTAGCAAGGAGCTATTCACCATGGGGGTGGTGAGACACTGGCACAGGTTGCCCGGGGAGGTGGTGGAAGTCACTTCCATAGAGGTCTTGAAGGCCAAGCTGGGTGTGGCACTGATCAACCTGATCTATAGCGAGGTGCCTCTGGCCGCAGTGGGTGCAGATGAAGCGCTGGGTGCCAGGCTGGGGGCACTGCTGCCTCCCCGGCTGCCAGGCAGGCTGGAGGCTCTGCCCGCACTCAGGGCACTGCTCGCCTGGCACAGAGGGGTCCGCAGCAGCTTTACCTTCACCTTCATCCTGCTGCTCTTTCACTTCTTTCTGTTCGTCTTCCTGCTTCTCCTCTTTCACCTCCTTCTCTGCTATTTCCTCCTCTGCCTTTTCCTCCTCCTCCTCTTTCTCTCTTTTCTCCTCCTCCTTCTCTTCCTGCTGCGTTTCGCTCCCAGCACGGCTCTGGCCCAGCTCCTTCTGCGGCTCCATGCTGGGAGGGATCTCTGCCTGCTGCTAACGCATGGTCCCCACTGCCCTCGGCCGGACGGGGCGGGCAGAGCCCGAGGCCGTCTAACAGGGGAGCTGCAAGGCAAAGATCCCGCAGCTGCTCTGTCGCGATAGCTCCGATTCCCCCCTCTGCTCTCTCAGCTCCAGGCCCTCACTGTTTCTGTAAGCGAAAGGTGGTTTGGGAGCTCGGCCTGGAAACAGCGAGCGATGGCACCAGGGCAGCTGCTGGCACCGGTAGCACTGGGGTTACCGGTGGCACTGGGGTTGCTGGTGGCACTGGGGTAACTGGTGGCACTGGGGTTACCGGTGGCACTGGGGTTGCCGGTGGCACTGGGGTAACTGGTGGCACTCGGGTTGCTGGTGGCACTGGGGTTGATGGTGGCACTCGGATTGCTGGTGGCACTGGGGTTGCCGGTGGCACTGGGGTTGCTGGTGGCACTGGGGTTGATGGTGGCACTGGGGTTGCTGGTGGCACTGGGGTAACTGGTGGCACTCGGGTTGCCGGTGGCACTGGGGTTGCTGGTGGCACTCGGGTTGCCGGTGGCACTGGGGTTGCCGGTGGCACTGGGGTTGCCGGTGGCACTGGGGTTGCTGGTGGCACTGGGGTAACTGGTGGCACTCGGGTTGCCGGTGGCACTGGGGTTGCTGGTGGCACTCGGGTTGCCGGTGGCACTGGGGTTGCCAGTGGCACTGGGGTTGCTGGTGGCACTGGGGTTGCCGGTGGCACTGGGGTTGCCGGTGGCACTGGGGTTGCTGGTGGCACTCGGGTTGCCGGTGGCACTGGAGTTGCTGGTGGCACTGGGGTTGCCGGTGGCACTGGGGTTGCCGGTGGCACTGGGGTTGCTGGTGGCAGCGATGCCACTGATATCTCTTAGGGCCGTGCGGCTTCTTCAGCATCCTCAGGTCCCTGTGTCGAGGGCGCCACGACTGGACAGAGGACTGCAGGAGAACCTCACACACCAGCAGCTCTGTGCCTGTCGGTGGAAGCTTTCCTCTCTGCCAGGCCTACGCCACGGCGAGGAGGCAGCGCAGGCAGAGGCTCCTCACGGCAGGTAGGAGCCTCCCCCTCTCCCAGCAGACACTTCTCCAGCAGTTGTCCCAAGCAGCCCCCCCCCACTCCGAGTCTGTCTCTCCTAAGCAGCTCTCTAAGCACTCTGCCCTAGCGTCACCCCTCGCCGCCAAGCAGTTGCCACTCGCCCTGCTTGGCCAGCAGAAGCCACACCTGAAGCAAGCCTCAGGGCATGCACATCTGCCTCGGGCTCCAGGGCTTCACAACCTGCCCCTGGCTCCAGGTGTTTCTGTCACCCACTGTCCTGAAGTCCTGTATACCCCCAAATTCCTCTCCCTCTGTGGTTTGAATGGGAGGGGGAAAGGCGTGAAAAGACCTCTTTCCCCTCCCCCCGCCCTGCCCTGCAGGTGTGAAGGGGCAGAGCAAGGGGCCCGTCCAGCACGAGGGGTGCCTGTGCAGTGCCCGTGCTGGAATCGGGCTGGGATTGGCTGTGGTCTTCGCGCCTGGGCAGTGATAACTCAGCTCTGTGTCTAGGGAGAGTATAAATGCTGGGGGACTTCCCTCCTTTGGGGTTCCCACCTTAGAGATCAGTACCACAGTGTCACAGTGTCACAGTCTCACAGTACCACCAAGGTTGGAAGAGACCTCACAGATCATCAAGTCCAACCCTTTACCACAGAGCTCAAGGCCAGACCATGGCACCAAGTGCCACGTCCAGTCCTGCCTTGAACAGCTCCAGGGACGGCGACTCCACCACCTCCCCGGGCAGCCCATTCCAGTGGCCAATGACTCTCTCAGGGAAGAACTTTCTCCTCACCTCCAGCCTAAATTTCCCCTGGCACAGCCTGAGGCTGTGTCCCCTTGTTCTGGTGCTGGCCACCTGAGAGAAGAGAGCAACCTCCTCCTGGCCACAACCTCCCCTCAGGTAGTTGTAGACAGCAATAAGGTCTGCCCTGAGCCTCCTCTTCTCCAGGCTAAACAATCCCAGCTCCCTCAGCCTCTCCTCATAGGGCTGTGCTCAAGGCCTCTCACCAGCCTCGTCGCCCTTCTCTGGACACTCTCAAGCATCTCAGTGTCCCTCCTAAACTGGGGGGCCCAGAACTGAACACAGGACTCAAGGTGAGGTCTAACCAGTGCAGAGTACAGGGGCAGAATGACCTCCCTGCTCCTGCTGGCCACACCATTCCTGATGCAGGCCAGGATGCCACTGGCTCTCTTGGCCACCTGGGCACACTGCTGGCTCATGTTCAGGCGGGTATCAATCAGCACCCCCAGATCCCTCTCTGTTTGGCTGCTCTCAGCCACTCCGACCCCAGCCTGTACCTCTGCATGGGGTTGTTGTGGCCAAAGTGCAGCACCCTGCACTTGGAGCTATTGAACACCATCCCCTTGGCCTCTGCCCATCTGTCCAGGCGGTCAAGGTCCCGCTGCAGAGCCCTTCTGCCCTCCAACCCAGCCACATCTGCCCTCCAGCTTCATTGTGAAGGAAAAAAAGGCTATCAAATAACAGCCCAAGCCTTTTCCACCTCCTGACTGCCAGAACAGTCCAACTGTCGGTGGCATCCTGCAGATCTTCTCACACCAGCTGAATCTGGTCATTAAAACTGAATTCCTTTCTGCAACCAATTTTTGGGGTGGGTTTTTGGGGAAATAAATATCTATTTTGGTACAAATCCCTGACTCAGCCACATTAATTCCCTCCTTCACAACACCCATGCCTCCGGGGGGGGGGGGTCCCAGGGTCTGAAGGATTCTCCCTGGTTCAAAGCCCTTTGAGCCCGAGGGGGCCAAGTGCCAAGCTGCCTGTACCAAAGGCCCCAGCGTTGCCAGGAGGGCACCAGGGCTGCTGGGCACCTCCTGGTAGCACTGGGAGCAGGGAATCATTGGAAGCATAGTGAGGAGTCCCTGCCCACGGCACAGCCGTGCACACCTTGCATGCTCCCTGCCTGTCATTGCCCGGTAAGCGCCACTGCCGCTGCTCCAGGTTCGGCTGCAGTCAAGAGCAGCTTGGATGCAGCTTTTTGGTTTCTGGGGGAGGCAAATTCTGTCTGGATTGAGTTGGAAGAACTTGCAGGAGCCTTGGGAAGTCTTTTATTGGGACTGTTCCCTGCTCCAGGCACATTTTCCATGGAGTCCATGACTTGCAGCCACATGCAACAGTTGCTTCATCCCTGAGTGTGTACCAAGCCAGTGCTGGTCTTGGTGAGGATTGGTGACGGTGATGATGGTGACATCACCTAGCAGGGCCTATGGAGACCGCTTTGGGCCCCAGCCCTCTGATTCCCCTCCCCCAAACAAGGCACGTTTCAGGGCTGTGGCTGGGCATGGCATGGCAGCAGCTGGCGTTACTGGTGCAGCCACCCCACATCCCCGGGCACCAAAACCCCAGGTGAAGTTCCACCTCCACCGGCAGCCCTCCCTGGCACCAGCGTTGCCAGGAGGGCGCCATGGCTGCTGGGCACCTCCCGGTGGCACTGGGAGCAGGGAACCATTGGAAGCATAGCGAGGAGTCCCTGCCCATGGCAGGGGGAGGGCGCTGGGACCGGATGGTCCTTGAGGTCCTGTTCCAGCCACAATGATTCTCTTATCCTATGACCTTCTGGTGGCTGCGGCTGCGCAGGGGCAGGTCCAGGTCGCGCTCGTACCAGGAGCTCTTGCCACAGTGCCCACAGCCTTACGGCTTCTCCCCGGTGTGAAGGTGACGGTGAGAGCTGAGACCACAGCTGCTGGCAAAGCTCTGGCCACGGTCACCACAGCTCTACAGCTTCTCCCTGGTGTGGATGCGACGGTGAAAGGTGAGGGAGGAGTTGGTGGTGTAGCTCTTGCCGCAGTCCCCGCAGCTGTAGGGCTTCTCCCCGGTGTGGCTGCGTCGGTGATAGCTCAGAGTGGAGCTGGTTCTGAAGCTCTTGCCGCAGTCCCCGCAGCTGTACGGCTTCTCCCCACTGTGCACTCGCCGGTGACAGGTGAGAGAAGAGTTGGTGGTGAAGCTCTTGCCGCAGTCCTCGCAGGTGTAGGGCTTCTCCCCGGTGTGGATGCGGTGGTGGTAGTTCAGAGTGGAGCCGCTGGTGAAGCTCTTGCCGCAGACACCGCAGCTGTAGGGCTTCTCTCCGGTGTGAACAAGGTAGTGATAGTTGAGCCCATGGCTGCTGGCAAAGCTCTTGCCGCAGTCGCCGCAGATGTAGGGCTTCTCCCCGGTGTGGATGCGGCGGTGGCAGCTGAGATGAGAGGTGGTGGTGAAGCTCTTGCCGCAGTCCCCGCAGATGTATGGCTTCTCTCCCGTGTGCACGCGGTGGTGCAGGCTGAGGCTGTAGAGGTTGGTGAAGCTCTTGCCGCAGTCACGGCAGCTGTAGGGCTTCTCCCCGGTGTGGATGCGGTGGTGCAAGCTGAGGCTGGAGAGGGTGGTGAAGTTCTTGCCGCACTCGCCGCAGCCGTATGGCTTCTCCCCGGTGTGGATCCGGTAGTGCAGGCTGAAGGTAGAGATGCGGGCGAAGCTCTTGCCACAGCGGCCGCAGCTGTAGGGCTTCTCCCCGGTGTGGATGAGGCGGTGGTAGTTGAGGCCGTGGCTGCTGACGAAGGTCTTGCCGCAGTCACCGCAGCTGTAGGGCTTCTCCCCGGTGTGGATGCGGCGGTGACTTCTGAGAGCAGAGCTGTTGGTGAAGCGCTTGCCGCAGTCCCCGCAGCCGTAGGGCTTCTCTCCCGTGTGGACGCGGTGGTGCAGGCTGAGGCTGGAGGCGCTGGTGAAGCTCTTGCCGCAGTCCCCGCAGCTGTAGGGCTTCTCCCCGGTGTGAAGGAGCCGGTGGCAGCTCAGAGAAGAGCTGTGGGCGAAGCTCTTGCCGCAGTCCCCGCAGCTGTAGGGCTTCTCCCCGGTGTGGGTGCGAGTGTGGCACCTGAGAGCCGAGCTGGTGATAAAGCTCTTGCCGCAGGCGCCGCACATGTGCGGCTTCTCCCCGGTGTGGATGCGCCGGTGGCAGCTGAGCGCGGAGCTGGTGACGAAGCGCTTGCCGCAGGCGCCGCAGCTGAAAGGCTTCTCGCCGGTGTGGAGGAGGCGGTGAACCCTGAGGGAGGTGGTGTTGGTGAAGCTCTTGCCACAGTCGCCGCAGCTGTAAGGCCTCTCCCCGGTGTGGCCGCGATGGTGCAAGCTGAGCCCGGACAAACTGGTGAAGCTCTTGGCGCAGTAGCCGCAGCTGAAAGGCTTCTCCCCGGTGTGGCTCCGGCGGTGCAGGATGAAGGAAGAGCTGCGGGCGAAGGTCTTGCCGCAGTAACCGCAGCGGAAGGGCTTCTGCCCGCTGTGGATGCGGCGGTGGCACCTGAGGTTAGCGCTGCTGGTGAAGCTCTTGCCGCACTCGCCGCAGCCGTAGGGCCTCTCGCCGGTGTGCAGGTGCCAGTGCTGGAGCAGGGCAGCGCTCTTGGCGAAGCTCTTCCCGCACTCGAGGCAGGGGAACTTCTTCCCGGCATAGGTCTGGCAGTGGCGGCTGAGGGCAGAGCTGCTGGCGAAGGTTTTGCCGCTCTCAGCGCAGCCCAAGCGCAGCTTAGGCTCCTCCGGCTGGGTGCCCTCCTGCTGCCACCAGAAGAGGTCGGAGCGGCTCTGGCCGCAGCGGCTGCAGATGAAGTGCGGAGTGCCAGGCTGGGGGCAGCGCTGCCCCCCCGGCTGCCAGGCGGGCAGGAGGCTCTGCCCGCACTCGGGGCACTGCTTGCCTGGCACGGAGGGGGAAGCGAAAACTTTACCTTCCTCTTCCTCTTCCTCCTCCTCCTCCTGCTGCTCTTTCTCTTCCTCCGCCTCTTCCTCCTGATCTTCCTCCTCCTTCTCCTCCTTCACCTTCGTCTTTGCCTTTCCCTCCTCCTCCTCCTCCTCCTCCTGCTGCTCTTTCTCTTCCTCCTGATCTTGCTCCTCCTTCTCCTCCTTCACCTCCGCCTTTGCCTTCCCCTCCTCCTTCTCCCCCCCCCACTCCTCCTCCTCCTCCTCTGGCTCTTTTTTCACCTCCTTCTCCTTCTCTTCCTGCTGCGTTTCGCTCCCGGCGCGGCTCTGGCCCAGCTCCTTCCGCGGCTCCATCCCGGAGCGTCTCCGCCAGCTCCCGGTGCCCACTGCCCGCGGCCGGACGGGGCGGGCGGGAGCCTGGGGCCGCCCAACAACGGAGCCCGGAAGCTGCGAGGACGAGATCCCGGCGCGGCT